>NC_056738.1:321519340-321721840 GCF_019279795.1 Protopterus annectens
CCACTTTCCCACTGAGGTTGTTAAATTACCTGGCACGTTTTATCTGCTTGCAGAGGGATTTGATCAAGGAGCTTTCAAACTCTCACTGAAACCATGTCAGTGGAGGATCTCATGAAGGTTTCTCCTCAACTTGCTACTGTCTTGTTTATTGCTAATTCATCAATGAGGCTGATCTCCCATATGGCAGAGGGTACCTCATGAGCAGCTTGTTCAGATGTAGCCATTAGGAGACATGCCTGCATAAGGCTATGCAACTTTGCCAAACCATTCATGGCATCTTTTCTTAATTCCTCTTTTGATGGCTCCTCTTTGTTTGGGCCATCAGGAAAGATACACTTATCCACAATGAGCAGGAGAGAAAGGTCTTGTCTGCCATGGGAATCAAGTTTTCTACCCCTCAGTGTTCATTCTGTAGGAACCAGCAAGGTGGTAAAAAATGTGGTCCTGGAAATCTCAGGGACCTTTACAGGACTTGTGCGGTGATACTTCCTCCAGAGGCAAAGGAGGAGGTTTCAATGGCAGATGTCACCCCAGAGGCAGAGGGGGTCCTCAGAACCAGGGCTTCAGAGACTCCTTCTCTGATAAGCCCTATCAATGCTCCTGAAGTGCTGCCCAACTCCCCATCTCTGGAGGCAGTTAGGGGTAATTTCTCCCTGCACCTGGATGCCTGGACAAATACCACAAGAAATACATGGATGCAAAGAATCATATCTAGAGGTTACTACATACCCTTTTCCATTTCATCTCCTGTCCAGAGGGAGAAACTCCCCAACGTTCCACCCAGTCAGAGGGAATTTGCAGCTCAAGAGATTCTAAAGCTGCTTCAAAAAAGAGTCATCCAAGGGGTCCCACCCAAACAGATAGGATTTAGAACTTACTCCCTCTTCTTTTTAGTGTCAAAGAAAACAGGAGATCTGAGACCAGTTCTGGATCTAGGCTATTTGAATTGGTATGTAAAGAAGTCACAGTTACAAATGGTTATGGTTCAGTCTGTCTTGCCTCTTCTGTGCAAGGACAATTGGATGTGCTCTATAGATCTCCAGGACATATAGTCATCATCTTCTTTCAGCTGTTCCCGTTAGGGGTCGCCATAGCAGATCACCTGTTTCCATTTCTTCCTGTCCTCTGCATCTTGCTCTGTCACACCAACCAACTGCATGTCCTTTCTCACCACATCCATAAACCTTATCTTAGGCCTTCCTCTTTTCCTGTTACCTGGTAGCTTCATCCTTAGCATCTTTTTCCCAGTATACTCAGCATCCCTCCTCAGCACATGTCCAAACCAACGTAATCGTGCCTCTCTGGCTTTGTCTCCAAACCCTCCAACCTGGGCTGACCCTCTAATATACTTATTCCTAATCCTGTCCACCCTCATCAAACCCAGTGCAAATCTTAACATCTTTAATTCTGACACATCCAGCTCAAACTCCTGCCTTTTTGTCAATGCCACTGTCTCCAACCCATATAACATAGCTGGTCTCACTACCTTCTTGTAGACCTTCCCTTTCACTCTTACAGGTACTCGTCCGTCACAAATCACTCCTGACACTCTTCACCACCCACTCCATCCTGCCTGTACTCTCTTCTTCACCTCTCTTCTACACTCACCGTGACTCTGAACTATTGACCCCAAGTATTTAAACTCATCCACCTTCATCACCTCTACTCCTTGCATCCTCACCATTCCTCTATCCTCATTCACACACATATATTCTATCTTAGTCCTGCTGACCTTCATTCCTCTTCTCTCTAGAGCATATCTCCATCTCTCCAGGGTCTCCTCCACCTGTTCCCTACTCTCACTACAGATCACAATGTCATCTGCAAACATCATAGTCCACGGGGACTCCTGTCTGATCTCGTCTGTCAACCTGTCCATCACCATTGCAAATAAGAAAGGGCTCAGAGCTGATCCTTGATGTAACCCCACCTCCACCTTAAACGCATCCATCACTCCCACCACAGATCTCACCGCTGTCACACTACCCTCGTACATATCCTGTACCACTCTTACATACTTTTCTGACACTCCTGACTTCCTCATACAATACCACAACTCCTGTCTAGGCACCCTGTCATATGCTTTCTTTAAGTCTACAAAAACACAATGCAACTCCTTCCGACATTCTCTGTACTTCTCCATCAACACTCTCAGAGCAAAGATTGCATCTGTAGTGATCTTTCCTGGCATGAAACCATACTGCTGATCACTAATCATCACGTCCCTTCTTAACCTTGCTTCCACTACTCTTTCCCATAACTTCATGCTGTGACTGATCAGTTTTATCCCTCTGTAGTTACTACAGCTCTGTACATCACCCTTATTCTTAAAAATCGGTACCAAAACACTTTTTCTCCATTCCTCAGGCATCCTCTCACTTTCCAAGATTTCATTAAACAATCTGGTTACAAACTCCACTGCCATTTCACCTAAACACCTCCATGCTTCCACAGGTATGTCATCTGGGCCAACAGCCTTTCCATTCTTCATTCTCTTCATAGCTATCCTTACTTCCTCCTTGCTAATCCATTGTACTTCATGATTCACTATCCCTACATCATCCAACCTTCTCTCCCTCTCATTCTCTTCATTCATCAACCCCTCAAAGTACTCTTTCCATCTCCTCTACACACTCTCCTCGCTTGGGAGTATGTTTCCCTCATTATCCTTTATCACCTTTACCTGCTGCACATCTTTCCTAGCTCGGTCCCTCTGTCTAGCCAATCGGTACAGGTCCTTTTCTCCCTCCTTAGTGTCCAGCCTTTCATACAACTCTTCATATGCCTTATCCTTAGCCTTCGCCACCTCTCTCTTTGCCATGCACCTCATCTCCTTATACTCCTGTCTACTTTCTTCATCTCTCTGACAATCCCACTTCTTCTTTGCCAACCTCTTTCTCTGTATACTCTCCTGTACTTCCTCATTCCACCACCATGTCTCCTTGTCGTCCTTCCTCTGTCCAGATGTGATACCAAGCACCTTTCTAGCCGTCTCCCTTACTAGCTCTGCTGTAGTTACCCAGCTATTTGGTAACTCTTCACTGCCACCCAGTGCCTGCCTTAACTCATCCCTGAACTCCACCTCACAATTACCCTTTTTCAATTTCCACCACTTGATCCTTGGTGCTCCCCTCACACTCCTCCTCCTCTTCTTGATAACCAACATCATCCTACAAACCACTATCCTATGCTGCCTAACAACACTTTCTCCGGTCACCACTTTACAGTCTCCAATCTCCTTCAAACTGGCCATCCTACATAAGATATAATCCACCTGTGTGCATCTTCCTTCACTCTTGTATGTCACCCTATGCTCCTCCCTCTTGTTAAAATACGTATTCACCACAGCCATGTCCATCCTTTTCACAAAATCCACTACCATCTAACCTTCTGCGTTCCTTTGTTTAACACCATACCTACCCATCACTTCCTCATCCCCTCTGTTCCCTTCACCAACATGTCCATTGAAGTCCGCTCCAATCACCACTCTCTCACCCTTGGGTACAGTCATCACCACTTCATCAAACTTACTCCAAAATCTTTCTTTCTCATCCATCGCACACCCAACTTGTGGAGCATATGCACTAACAACATTCATCATTACACCATCAATTTCCAGCTTCATAAACATCACTCTATCTGACACTCTTTTCACCTCCAAAACACTCTTAGCATACTGTTCCTTCAGGATAACTCCTATGCCATTTCTCCTCCCATCCACACCATGATAAAACAATTTGAACCAACCTCCTATACACCTAGCCTTACTCCCCTTCCATCTGGTCTCTTGCACACACAGTATAACAACCTTCCTTCTGTCCATCATATCGGCTAGCTCTTTCCCTATACCAGTCATACTGCCAACATTCAAAGTTCCGAGCCTCACTACCACAGTCATAGCCTTTCTCCTCTCTTCCTGCCTTCGGCCATGCCTTCCACCTCTTCTCCTCCTTCGGCCAACAGTAGCCCAATTTCCGCCAGCACCCTGTTGGCTAACAGTACTGGTGGTAGTCGTTGTTAACTTGGGCATCGACCGATCCGGTATGTAAATATTTACTGGTGCCCACATGAATTATTTGGTGAAGTTTTATGCCGGATGCCCTTCCTGACGCAACCCTCCCCATTTATCCAGGTTTGGGACCAGCACAAAGAAATGCACTGGCTTCTGCATCCCCAGTGGCTGGGTTAGTTTCAGACTTTATAGAAAATTCATGCTTATGCAAAACCTGGAATTCTATCAACTTTCTAAGTTTGTAAGAGCAATATTTAAAAAGTGTCCCTATTTTTGGCCCCCCGTTATTTGTGTCTTTGTTCAGATTTCTTACTCTGTGAGGTTGAGAAGTATACATGCACCTCCACTATGGGAGGCTTAAGGTATCACACAGTGAAAACTCTAGCTTCTCTGGGGTTTCTTTGCAATGTATGTATGTATATATATATATATATATATATATATATATATGGGTCTACTGCCGTAGATCGAAATTACACTATTTCGAAATACAATAGTAGTGTCCCACTAACGCGAAAGTGGACTTCAACGAAAGTGCACTTTTGCGAAAGTCATTAGAACAAACGAAGGGTTAGGGCTTGGGTTATGGATAGTGGATAGCTAGTAGGGCTATCCACTATCCTTAATCCAAGCCCTAACCCTAAGGTCCATGATTACCACATCACAGTGAACTAAATTGTATTTCCTCCACTGAGCAGTAGTTACGGACCTATTTCCTGTACTGTGGTGCGGTAGTCACTGACCTTAGGGTTAGGGCTTGGGTTAAGGATAGTGGATAGCCCTTATAGCTATTCACTATCCTTAACTCAAGCCCTAACTCTAAGGTCCATGACTACCGCACCAGAGTGCAGGAAATTGTATTTCCTCCATTGAGTAGTAGTTACGGACCTATTTCCTGTACTGTGTTGCAGTCGTCACAGACCTTAGGGTTAGGGCTTGAGTTAAGGATAGTGGATAGCCCTACTAGCTATCCACTATCCTTAACCTAAGCCCTAACCCTAAGGTCCATCACTACCGCACCACAGTGCAGGAAATGTCCCGTTTGACTTAGTGACTTTCGCAAAAGTGGACATTCATTGAAGTGCACTTTCACGTTAGTGGGACACTACTATCGTATTTCGATATAGTGTAATTTCGATCTATGGTAGTAGACCCATATATATATATATATATATATATATATATATATATATATATTTATATATATATAGATATATATATATATATATATATGTACATGTTTATGTATTTGTATATGTGCAAGACCTTTTTTAGGCCCTATTGCACATCTACTTGATTGCTGTGTAAAAGAATATGAGTGGGGACTATCAAACAGTAAATCGTAAGTTTTCAGTTTTGGGGAGTCAAACATTGACTGGGATTTAGAAAGGTTACCACTAGTGATAAGCTCTGTTTACCACTGGCAATAACCATTTCTGATTCAGAGACCACCCTACCACTGTGTTTGCCTTGAAGAGGTGCAGCACTTGTTGTGGGCTGACTCTGTGGACTACTGCAAATGGTAGTGAGACATTCTAGGGGAGTGGCGTACTCCAGTTAGCCATGTGGTCTCCTGCAGAATCACTTGACTGCATAAGTGAGCTCAGCTGGCCAGGCCGAGTTAATTAACTTGGCCAGAAATTTGCATTCACTCATTACTCTTAGGGGGTGACATCCCATTTGATGTAAGTGCTGGGGAGTTTAGCAGGCAAATAGTAGTATGGGTTGTACATGTGTGTGACTACAAGTATATGCAGATGGATGAGTGGTCAAAGGTGTGTGTGTGTTTGTGTGTGTGTGTGTGTGTGTGTGTGTGTGTGTGAGAGACTGAGATGGAGAGAAAGAGAAAGCGAGAGTGATGTGTGAGTGAATCCATGTATGTAAGCAGAGGAGACTGCTTGTGGGAGAGATCGAGAGAGAGTGAGACTGAATGTGTGTATGAAAGCAGCTTAAGACTGTGAGAGATTGAGAAAGAAGGTGAGACAGAGCTTGTGTGAATGAATGTGTGTATGAAAGCAGAAGAGACTATGAGTGTATATGTATGTGTGTGAAAGCAGAAGAGTATGTGTATATGGGAGAGAGAATGGGTTGTATGTAAAATTGTTGTTTCACTTGCTTATTATTTTTTTTAAGCACTATATTATTTTTTTATATATATTTGATGTCAAAGGCTTCCTCCAACACCATTAACATATACTACAGCAAGTTTGAAACAGTAGGTGGAAGAACTATTTTACATTAAAAATATATAAAAAAGTAATATAGTACTTAAAAACACCTGCATCGTCGGGCCTCGTAACATGCCTGGGCAGGCGTTAATTGCACATTAGCACACACCCAGTCAGGCACTATTGCTTGCGTAACCATCAGACCTTCTGTTTGTCTGTAGTCATTTTGTTCTTTACCTGTAAAACCTGAGATTCTGCATCACATGGTTTTATCATGTCAGAATTACATAGTCATCAGTTATACTTCCTATTGTGTATAAAGTCACTTATTTGTTATACTTTATACTTTTATATTTTGTACTGTCTGCACACATTAAACAGCAGTGCGTGATGCAGTGCACTACTATAATCATAACAGGTAACTTGGGCTTGGATCATACATGAATTTACTCAGAGTGATAACTTATTAAGTAAAAATGCAATATCATTAGTAAATCAAAGCAAAAATCACCCATTATACCCTACTTATAAAATGAAAACTTCACTTTTCTTACGCCCCACCACCACATACACACAAATAGTGTCAGTACTGAATAAGCACACTCTGGTATTTTTCAGCACTAGCACAGCTTAGAAGTTAAATTAGCTTCAGATCTGATGTTAAATGTGTCACAAAAAATCATGAAGATAAATTGTACTTGATTTTGTCTGTATTATTAACAATTAAATATGTAAGCCATTTGGAAATTTCACTGTTGACTCAGTATAGTTGGAACACAAAATGTTAATTATTTCTAGTTTGCTTATGAAGCAGGACTCAGAATATCACGTATTTGGTATTAAAATAATACTGACACAACCCTATTGATCTAGGGATTAATGCTGAGGAACACTACAATTGAATTGTACAGGTTACAGGTCACATTAAAGGTGGGAAAAGTTTTGAAATGATTTATTGTGGTCTCATTTTTTTATATCACAAAATCCTGGCATTTTAACAGGGGTGTGTAAACTTTTTATATCCACTGTATGTATGTTTGGGAAGCTGCTTGTCATTACCAAGGCACAGCATAACATAATAATAGTCATCATAAGAATATGCAGATCTAACTGTGAAACCATTAATAACAAAAGAAAACACTGGTGCTGGTCTCAAGAGATAGCTGATAAGGATACAAGAGGATGTTGATTCATTTTCTACATGTGATTCTAATTGAAGACCGTATTTCATAATCAGAGATTATATCCTACTAAGCATAGGTATATTGACACTTATAAGAAACCCTGGTTGTAAAATATAAAACAAAATTTAGAAAGATGAAAAACTCATTAGAGGGTGTGCAAAATGTACCCTTCTTCCATCAACTTTGATAGATATATTAATCTTATTATTAATTCAACCAGTCTGATCCAATATGTGGGTCCCCAAGCCGTTTGTCAGATCCACTTAGTAATATCACTGCTCCAGACTTGAGCCCCTTTAAAGTCCTCCATCCTGTAATAC
Source organism: Protopterus annectens (assembly GCF_019279795.1). Lineage (NCBI taxonomy): Eukaryota > Metazoa > Chordata > Ceratodontiformes > Protopteridae > Protopterus > Protopterus annectens. The sequence goes on from NC_056738.1 coordinate 321,527,025, forward strand.
ACCACTTCATTTGTTTGCCACTTTGGCATTAGGAAGAGTGATCACTGTCAGCTAAGTGTTCCACCATATTTTCTCTTAAAATCCTTGAGATCTTAGATAACGTTATTATTATAGTATTTATTAGTAGTAGTTGGAGTTGGCATTTTTGAAGTAGCAGTTTATCTCTCTTGAAGTTGCTAAACTATCTGTCTGAGCAGCTGCTCTGTGGCATTCTCCCATTGTCGATTTTTACTTCTGCTTCATACTGCTGTTGTTGCTGCAGTTGATATTTAGGTATTAAGATATTTACATATTTAGGCATTTACTTACTTAGACTTGTAGGTATTTAGTTAGATACTTATAGATAGTAGCTGAGTGCTATTTGCAGTGTGTTACTTTTTTAAATTGTAATAGTTATCTTTTTTTGAAAATATACATAGTAGGTAATAGTCCATTTGAACTGTCTACCTTCACTGTTTGATAATGAAGAAACAAACTAGTTTTAAAAAATGTTCCATGTATGGACATAAATTCCACCACAACACTTGCATGACCTTTTGTAACATTTGTTTGGAGGTGCCACACTTCTCTTTTACCTGTGAAATTTATGCTTCCTTTAGACCCATGGCTATGGTGGACAGTACTAATAAGCTGATTTTGAAAAGCCTTCTTCTGCCGGATCCAGAAGTCTCCAAGTCAAAAAGAGACTTCTGAGATATCATCCAAGCACAAAGAGTCAGATCCAAAAATAGGCATAGTAAATCCTAAGCACTGACACTAGCTGTGAAAGTCCTGAGGTTTGAGGAATATAGGTCCTGAACTCCTACCTAAACACTACCTCCAGATCTGGAGCTCATGGATCCCATCAGGATTCATGATTCTCCCAAGAAGTCTTTAACTTTGGAGAAATTACAGTGTCCATTATCCAGACCTTCCTCAGCTATTTCCGTGCGATCCTTTAGGTCTTACAGGAGTACCATGGCAGCTGATTTGGCTTGTTTGTTGCAGAAGTTCCTTGAGATGCAGATAGAGATGGGGTTATTCCATTTCCAAGGTGATTGGATTGGCCCAGATGCCCCCCAATCCTTGCTCCCTCACTTTTCTATCCTTTGGGTCTGGTTACTTCGGAACCATTGTGTCTACTAGATCCTGTAGACCAGGGGCTGATCTACTGTGTATCTTTGGCTCTGGGGAGTATTGTTCCGACTCATTCAACTCTCGCTTCCTTAGATCCGATCAAGTCTTGGACCCAAGGGTTCCCGTCCTCAGGGCCATTATCGACGTCTCCATTTGTGATGGCGGAGATGTCTGCCTTTGAGTGTTAAGTGCAGATTCCCTCATTGGGGATTTCAACATTCACAGATCTGGGGTTTCCTTCAGTGGCAGTGGTGTCTACTTCTCCACAGGGAGAGGAACCATCATATGTAGCAGTCTCTTCAGTTCCTGTGGAAGTTGGTTTGGCCTTTCAAGTATTGTGAAGGATCTTTTCTTAACTTAAGAGAATGGATCCACAGATGCCACTGGATGCTCACGCCACAGACCTTAAGCCAACTGCTCAGAAGCAGCTACAGTCCTGTGAGGAGTCATGTGGCACCTTCCTTGATCTACAAAAAAAGAGGTCATATAAGAGGAAATACATAGACTCCCATTTGAAGTCCCCAACCTTTGATGCTGTCTAGGAGGATTGAGAGAGCTTTCCCAGTCCCCTCTGGAAAATGCCACATTTAAGGAAATTTTAGAACTTGATGCACCAGGCAGGAGCTTGACCCATTGAATCTCTCTCTAAGGATGAGGAATTACTGTTTGAGGCCTATGGGATGAAGCCATCTGCATCCTGGGTGGTCCCTCCAGCCAGTAAGCTCAGAGAACTTAGTGGCTAGAGGTGTTATCAGGAGCTTGACACCTATGAGACAGCCAATGTAAACTAGACAAAATACTCCACCCCCCCCCTCGTCAAAGGTGAAATGACACTGGGCCAAATCCCTTGTGGTGGACTCCATCATTGTGGTGGCAACCACCAAAAGAAAGCTTTCTGAAGACTGTGTGTCTCTCTGTCTATATCCCAAATAAAGGCTCCAGCATGCTGAATATACTTGGGAAGTAGGTGTATGATTTGGTCACTTTTGTGCTTAATACCTTGAGCTATGCCACACACATAAATGGTTTCAGAAAGATATGTGCATCCAGGCATTATCTACTGTGAAACCCCACTGATGGCAGAGTCCAAGAAACAACTTGAGACTACTCTGACTGACATGTCCAGTATTAAGAACATATTCATGTGCTTAATGCATAACATGGTGGATGGATGGGCTAGGGCAGCTGGGACTGGCATAGCTATGAGGCAGCATGCTTGGCTGCATCTATGTGATTTTGCAGACAACTTTAAGTAGTGTCCTTCACAAATGCCTCATTCATTGGGTCATCTTTGTTTGGGCCATCTTTGAAAGAAAAAATGCAGTGAGCAATGCAGTATGAGGTTCTGCAGAAATCTTATAACAGGATCCAAAAAAAGCCTTGATGTGAGAGTGTTCAATCTCGCCGTTTGTTCTTACACCTGGGTTCGGAGCCGATCCTCGGCTCCGTGTCGGCCACTTGGCAAAGCTCTGCATCGAGAAGAAGCTCGAGACCAACCTAACTCCCACAATCCCCCTCTGCCTTTACCTCAGATCTAGTTTGCCGCTGCAATGTTCGCATCATTTTTGATGAGCTCGGACCACCTCAAAGCTAAGAGTATTTTATCTTTTATATTTTTGGATAAAAACTTCTTCTTTTCTCTTTTAAAGTTGACTGTGTGTGTGTGTGAGTAGTGTATCGAGGGTTTCTCGGTTCCGTATATATATATTTATATACTTTTCTTAGAGTTAATTCCCTCAGGGCCTACCCCACCCTTTAACTTTATCTACAGGATTTGGTTACAGGATTTGACATTATTACTGGATTGGACATTTGTACTGGCTATTTCACTGTTTACTGGATTTGACTTTGTAACATGTCTGAAAAAGCTAAATCAGGCTTCAAATGGTGCCAATGTGGACAGAAAATGTCTGTCACAGATAATCATAGTTCCTGTGTCTACTGTCTTGGCCCTCTCCATCTGCAGGAAGACTGCTCCATCTGCCATTCTTTCAGTGGAAGGGTCATGACAGATAGGCACAGGAAACTTATGGATAGGGGCCTTTTGAAGCCTGCATTCCAAGAGGCTCTGGATGCATCAGACCAGACATCTAAATCCTCGAAGGAATCGAAGACGTCGGAGCCCATGTCATCGGCTCCGAGCCCTTCATTTAAAGTTCGATCACCGGTTCCACAGACTTCGGGGCCGAGTGTTGAACTTTTGTCAGTTACCGAGCCTTGAGTCTTGGAACCGGTGACGGAGCTTCCTCCTCCTGTACTTTTGAGGTCGGCTCCGTCTTCGATTCCTTCGATGCGTTCTTCCAGGCCCCTCTCCGACACCGATGTAGACTGCGTGGTGCAGAAATTGATGGAGAATACGGCCTTGTCCTAGCTCATCTCTGTCTCCTCCCAGTTGGTGTCGAGACTCGAAGGCCTTCCCTTATCTCCACCTGTTCCTCCTCTGAGGCCTATCCAGTCTTCGAAGCCGGGAGAGGCTGATCTGATGATTGTGGAGCCCTCGGTGCCGGAACCATCTTTTTCTCGGTCGGCACCATTCACCTCGACTCCATCGGACCCAGTACCAGAGTCTCGGAGCCGAAGATCCATCCTTGGATCCGGGACTGAGAGTCGGACCGATGTTTTGGTTCCGACTCTCCCTCTCGGAGCCTCGGCTCAGATCGACTCAGCTCCGTCCTCGGGGTCGATACCATCGGTGCCTGTCTCGGGGATTCCGCCGATTTCTTCGGAACCTGGGGATACCTCGACTTGGGACCCGGGGGCCTTCGACCTCATGAGGAAGGTGTTGTCTACTCAGACAACCACTTCAGCAGAAACAGCTTCTCCTTCCCATAAAGGTCCGTTATCCTCCTCTGCACCCACGGCTACATCTAAGCGTCGAGCACCAGTGTCTCTGCCACCCCTAGAGGGTGCCCCCTCTTCCTCGGAGGCTTCATCGGATGCCCCCCCGAAGAAGTTCCGAGGAAAAGATTGTGTAAGAGGAGACACTTGGATTCTCCACAAGAATCCTTGACATCGGACACTGACTTGGATGAGTCAGAAGGGTCCCCAAAATCACCCTCAGAGGATGTCTCCTTTTCTGACATCCTGGAGATCCTAAAACAGAGAGGTGATTGGCAATCCCTACCCCCTTCTGAGGATGAGTCAGTCTTGCTGAAGGCATTCGGTGCTCACCCTTCCTCCTCCTGGGTCACTCCGCCCTTCGATGAATTGATGGAATTGATTGCTCAAAGGGCGTGGGAGACACCTGACATGGTGGAGCCAGTCCCTAGAAAGCCTAATAAATATATTACTGCCCCCCAAGACAAGGCTTATCTAACAAAGGGAGTTCCAGTGGACGCTATGGTGGTGGCAGCGCCACGAAAAGGAGATGTCTGAATCTTCCTCATCTGTCCATCCGCCTAACAGAGATTCTAGGACTATGGACAGGTATGGGAAGCGCATTTTTAGTTCAGCGGCTTTTTCTATGCGATCCCTGAACTATTTGACCCATTTCACACGGTTACAGAGGGATCTAATCAAAGAGTTGGGAGATACCCTCCAGGGTACTACAGATGCTGCTGTCTCGGAGAAAGTTACAGCACATCTCAATACCCTTACATCTATTGAAAACTCGTCCATGAGGCTGATCTCATACGCAGCCGAAGGGTCGAGTAGGGCAGCGGCTTCAGCGATTGCTCTTCGTAGACAATCCTGGATGCGCTTATGTTCCCTTGGAAGCCTTCAAGTCTTCCTTTACTAATGCCCCATTTGATGGTGCCACTCTCTTTGGCCCCAAAGTAAAGGAGACCCTTACCCGGTGTGAGCAAGAGGGAAAGACTCTGTCTGCTGTCGGAGTCCGTTTTTCCACCCCATCCAGACCGTACCCCAAAGGGCAACGTGGTGGAAAAATGTGGTTTCGAAAACCCCAAGGCTCTTTCCCAGGCACACAGGGTGATGCCCAATCTAGAGGCAGAGGAGGGGGCAGAGGTGGAAGACGTCACCCTGGCGGCAGAGGGGGTCCGCAAAACCAAGGTGACAGGGATACACTCCCCGGGAAACCTTTCCAGCACTCCTGAGAGGAGGCCCGACTGTCCTGCTCTGGAGGCATTCGGGGGTCGCTTAGCTTTATACCCTCAGGCCTGGCAAAGTCTTACATCAGACAATTGGGTAAAAAGCATTGTTACCAGAGGTTACAGAATTCCCTTCCTATTGCCCCCAATTCCAGAAAAGACTCCCAGATGTACCTCCCATCTGCGAGGCCCTGCAGCTATAGAAATTTCAAAGCTGCTAGAAAAAAGAGTCATCCAACCAGTCCCAGCGGACCAAAGAGGATTCAGAACTTACTCAAGGTTCTTTTTAGTTCCAAAAAAGACAGGGGACTGGAGGCCAATTCTGGACCTAAGCAAACTCAATACCTTCATCAAGAAAGAAAAGTTCCGGATGGTCACGCTTCAATCGATCCTTCCATTCTTACAGAAGGACGACTGGATGTGCTCAATAGATCTAAAGGACGCATACTACCACATCAAAATGGCCAGGGCATCCAGGGATCACTTGCGCTTCCGGCTGGGAGCCAGTCACTTTCAGTTTGAGCCCTGCCCTTTGGTCTGACCTCAGCCCCAGGGTTTTCACCAAATGTATGGCAGTGGTAGCGTCTCACTTGAGATGCCTGGGATTCCAGGTGTTTCCGTATCTGGACGACTGGCTCCTTTCTGCCACCACCGAGCGTCAACTGATTCAGGCCAGGGATTACACACTACAACTCTGTGTTCATCTCGGAATTTCCTTAAATTTCGAAAAATCTTTACTACAGCCATCGCAGCATATCTCATTCATAGGAGCAGAATTGGATACGCGTTGCTTAATCCTAAGGCTTCCTCCAGAAAGGATAGCCTCCCTACAAAACCATATATCTCTTCTTCTATTATCCAGAAAATCCCCAGCAAAACTGGTTCTGAAGGTTTTGGGTCTCATGGCAGCTTCTCTCATTGCGATACCCTTGGGAAGACTGCACATGAGAGTTCTTCAATGGCTACTGTTTGCACAATGGTCATTCCAACAGTTACCCCTGATGCACGAGATTCACATCACGAACATATGCAAATCGCACCTGGCTTGGTGGCTTCAGACTTGCAATCTTTCCAGCGGAAGACCATTTGTGCTACCCACGCCGACAGCTACGGTGACCACGGACGCTTCCCTGATAGGGTGGGGGGGCATCTTTCAGGGACAGACAGTCCAAGGTGAATGGTCCAATTTGGAGTACAATCTGCACATCAATGTTCTAGAGTTGAGGGCAGTGTTTCTAGCATTGCAACACTTTGCTCCCCTTCTTCCTCTAGGGACAATTGCAGTTCAGTCGGACAACATGTCCGTAGTCTGGTACATAAACAAACAAGGGGAACCAAGTCTTATCAACTATGCAGAGAGGCCATGAGAATCTGGCAATGGGCGGAGTCCACGGGTCGCTTTCTGATAGCAACGCACATCCCGGGGTTATCCAACGTCATAGCGGACAGGTTGAGCAGAGCCATCCTGTTACCTCACGAGTGGTCCCTCAAACAATCAATTGCGAAGGAAATTTTTCGCAAGTGGGGCCAGCCTTCCTGCGATCTGTTTGCGTCTCCAATGAACGCCAAATGCAGAAGCTATTTTGCCCTATTACCCCCTCTACGGGAAGTCCCCAGGGACGCTCTGGTTCACGATTGGCCCCCGAGTCTCCTGTACGCTTTTCCTCCTGTTCCCCTGATTGCAAAATTTCTACAGAAAGCCAACAACCTGCAAAGGACAATTATCCTCATTGCCCCATTCTGGCCTCGTCAAATCTGGTTTCCCTTTCTTCTGGCACACCGAATTCGGGAACCCTGGATCCTGGACCCGGAGCCAGATCTACTGACCCACTCGTCAGAGGCTCCCCACCCGTCGCTACTCTCCCTCAGACTAGCAGCTTGGCTGCTCCGCTTCCCTTCTTAGCCAGGTCTTATCTTCTTTCCCTGCAGTTCAAAATATCCTGGTGGCTTCTCATAAAGCTTCCACTACAAAGATTTACACTAGTAAATGGAAGCGTTTTGTGCACTGGGCAAATGCACAACAATTGGACCCCGTGATAGCTCCTCTAAATAGGGTCTTGGAGTTTTTAACCGAACTGTTCCACCAAGGAGCTTCTCCTGCCACTTTGAGAGTGCAATTGGCTGCCATTTCAAACTTTCATGTGGGAGAAAGTGGGGCTCCTATTATGGCTCACAGACTTTGTAAGGCCTTTTTAAAAGGATCTTTCCATATTAGACCACCAGTTAGAAGTCCTACATCACCTTGGAACTTGAACCTTCTTTTATCACAGCTGATGCTACCACCTTTTGAACCAGCCTCTTCCTGTCCTTTGAAATTTTTGTCATGGAAGACCCTCTTTTGGTGGCTATTACATCGGCCAGACGGGTATCGGAGCTTCAAGCTCTTTCCGTTCAACACCCTTATTTGATCTTTCACCCTGATAGAGTATCTCTTCGCACTAATCCATCCTTTCTTCCCAAAGTTTGCTCCGTTAATAATATTAATCAGTCCATTGAGCTCCCCACCTTTTTCAAAAACCACTCCAATAAGTTGGAATATATGTTACACAAGTTAGATGTTCATAGACAACTCAGATTTTACTTGGATAGAACAAAAGATCACAGAAAAACAGACCAGCTCTTTATAGCCTTTGCAGACAGCAAGAAGGGTATGGCAGTTACGAAATGAACCCTTTCCAAATGGCTTTCCGATTGTATTATTTTTGTTTATACTGCCTCGGAGCAAACTTTACCTGTCAAGCCCAAAGGGCACTCTACAAGATCAGTATCTACTTCCCTGGCTCATGCAGCCCGCCTACCATTAGACACTATTTGTGCGGCTGCCACTTGGTCTAAACCACATACATTCATTACTCATTACAAAGTAGACAGGATTTCTAGGGACAGGGCAACCTTTGGTTCCACTGTGCTTAGGAACGTTCTCCCGTGAGTTCCTCAGGAACATGGAGCTAGGGACGCTACCTATGTGTAAGAACAAACGGCGAGATTGAACACTCTCACATATAGAAGTTATGTCCTTACCATAACGTTCCATGTGGAGTGTTCATCTCGCCTTTGTTCTTACATTCCCACCCTCCCACCCTCAGGAAGAATGTCCAGTTTAGGTGTCTGGTTTGGTTCTCCTGTTTCTGCCTTAAGCAGCTGTTGTGGATATATTTTTCAGCTATGTTTGTTCTTGTTTGGCATGAATGTGTTATATTCTCTCTGTTGACTTCTGGTTTGCTTGCAAACTAGATCTGAGGTAAAGGCAGAGGGGGATTGTGGGAGTTAGGTTGGTCTCGAGCTTCTTCTCGATGCAGAGCTTTGCCAAGCGGCCGACACGGAGCCGAGGATCGGCTCCGAACCCAGGTGTAAGAACAAAGGCGAGATGAACACTCCACATGGAGCGTTATGGTAAGGACATAACTTCTATTTTTCTCTTGTTTCAAAAGTCTAAACGTCAGTTTGACTCACCTTCTGACAGGGCAGTTGTGGCAGGGATAGCCCCTTCAATGGACACAGACCCAGAGGACAAGGTGATTCACAGAATCAGGGATATCTTTGGCCCTTCTCTGGTAGGAGACCCCAGAATCCAAGAAAGAATGCCCAACTGCTCCATTCTGGAGGCAGTTGAGGGTCATTTTGCCCTCTACCCAGCCTCATAGTGGGCCATTGCATGAAACAAATGTGTAAGAAGGATAATATCCTGAGGCTATTACATACTATTTTTGGAAACCCCTCCCCAGCCCCACAGTCAATTGCTGGACATTCCACCCACCAGGCCAAGGCTTCATTATGTGAGATGGTGTCTCAGCTCACCAAAAGAGACATCTAAGAGGTCTCGCCAGATCAGAATGGAATTTATTTCCAAGTTCTGTTTGGTTCTGAAGAAAAGCAAGTACCTCAGGCCCATTTTGGACCTCAGCCTTCTGAACACATGTGCAAGATGTGGTTCAGGATGGTCACAGTGCAGCTGATAATACACTGTTTCAGTCCAAATGAATGGCTGTGCTCTCTTGATCTCCACGACAGTTACCTTCACATAAAGATAGATACAGATAAAGATGTTCAGGACATTCCTACTCTTCTAAATAAGGACCAGTTATTAAAGTGCACTGCCATTTGGTCTCACCCCAGCCCCCAGGGTGTTCAACAACTGCATGACTGTCATAGCAGCTCATCTATGACTTTCTGGGATTCTCATATCTTGATGAGTGGCTTCTAGCTGCCTCCTCAATGCTGTCTCTTCAACAAGGCAGGGACTGTCTCTTTCATCTTCGCTAGTTTCCAGGTATTTCAGTGAACCTAATGGACTGAAACACTAAAGGTGGAGGCGTGTCCATATTCATTAAGGATATCCACACCTCCAGGCTAGTTGCTTAGCATAATGCATCTGAGATCATCCAAGTGCAACTAACTCTGGGCAAGACCGCAGTCCGAATTGTAACTTTCTACAGATCCCCCTCCATGCCTCAGGATTCCCACTCCTCATTTCTTGATACACTGGAAAATATTAGGGAACAACCCAACACCCTAATAATGGGCAATTTCAACTACTCCACCATTAACTGGGAAAACTACTCATGTACCAACACTTTTGCTCAATGTTTTCTGGAATTCATAAATTCCAGTGCCTTGGATCAACTTATCCACACCCCCACCAGGGGCAGCAGTATCCTAGACCTGGTCATTACCAACATGGGCGACCGGTATTCCACACCAGAAGTCAATTCCTCGTTGGTCAGATCTGACCACAAGCTAATCAGCCTAGACATCTACATCCTGCCTCCACCCCCATTAGGGAAACCGCCGTAAAAAATTTCTCCAAAGCCAACTTCACACTTCTTAAGACAGAAATGGCAAACTTCACGACACCCATGCAGATGGACAATAAAGGTATGACTGCTGAATCCTACACAAATGCACTTTATAATCACTTACACGAGTGCATGGATCGTGCTATCCCTAACAGAACCAAGATGCTATCCTCCAAAAAAAGGAAGCCAATCTGGTGGTCCTCTGCCATAAACAAACTCTACAACAGAAGAAGGAAACTGTTGCAAAAAAGAGTAAAATCCCATGACTGGAAGAACTCCCTGGACAGCCTGAGTAAGAAGCTGAGATCCCTATAAAATCCTCCAAAGCTAGTTGTGAAAACAAAATCGCCACTGATTCTAAAAATAACCACAAAGCATTCTATAGCTATGTCAAGAATCTCAATGGCAACACTCAGATCTGCTCTGAGTTACAGCACAATGGCACTAAATATACAGAACCAATTGATATTGCCAACATCCTGGCAGATAGGTGCAGTGCTAAATCCCCCCCCCCGCCCCCTAAAGGGCCCATCTCTATACAGGAAGAATGCAAAGTTCCTGTAATCATGGCTGCACAGGTAAAAAACACACTCTCCAAAGCCAAGAACACAGCATCCATGGGACCTGACAACATCCCAGGCTGAGTTCTACATGAACTACAGAATGAACTGGCACCCCACCTAAGTACCATGTTCAATTGTGGCCTCACCTCAGGATTTGTGCCCACTAAATGGCACACAGCGATGGTTATCCCACTCAACAAAGGGGGAGCTACCACAGACCCTGGTAACTACTGCCCCTTTAGCCTAATGAGCCTGGTCTGCAAGGCCATGGAACGTATCATCATGGAACTTATAAACAAAGACTTTGGTAATCTCCAAGCTCTGGACCCCACCCATTTCGGGTTTGTAAAAGGCAGATCATTTCTCCTAAACCTGATTGACTTCTTTGAAGCAGTCACCAAAGCCATAGACGAGGGTAAGCTGGTTCACACAGCCTGTCTAGATCTTGTCAAGGCTTTTGACACCATCCCCAATACTAGAATTATAGATAGACTCACTAAAGAAGGTATAAATCCCTATGTCACAAGATAGGTTGCCAACTGGCTCACTGACAGAACCCACACTGTGAAAGTAGCAGACTCCAAATCCTACTTCAGATCAGTGACAAGTGAAGTACCACAGGGTTCAGTCCCTGGGTCCTCTCCTGTTTGGTATCTACTTCTCTGAAGTACAGCCTAACACTGAAGGTCTTTGGCTAATGAAGTTCACAGATGACTGCAAACTAGGAGCCATAATTGAAACTCCTAATGATGTGGACATCCTACAAAAGGGTCTCACTGAAACAGATGCCTAGTGACAAAGCCATGGCCGCAAGCTCAATGCCAAAAAGTGCATTCTCATCCCCTTTGGGAAAAACTCTGTACCCATGAGCTACCACATAGGTGGTAGTCTACTTAACATCAAAAGTGTGATAAGAGACCTTGGGACACAGGTGGACAGTAGTCTCTCCTTTGATAATCACATCGCCACAGTAGTTAAGAAATCCTTCTACGTGGCACACCTCATCACAAAAGGTTTCTCATCCAGGAAAAAAGAGGTCATTGTTCCCCTCTACTTGTCATTCATTAGACCCATTATAGAGTACAACACCCCTTTTGGTATGTACCTCACAAGACATCTACAACAACTGGAAAGGCAACATAAATACCTCACAAAGAGGATTACCAGCCTCAAACAGATAGATGCCCTACGCAGACTGTCTCAAAAAACTCCAGCTTTACTCCGTCACATATCGCCTACTCAGAGGTGATCTCTGCCTAACATACAAGGTTATGTCAAACCCAGAGCTGTTGGACATGCTCCACTTAAAGAAATCCCAATCCCTCCGGGCTACATGCTCTGGGGACCTAAACCTTGTCACCACAATAAACAGAACATGCTGGAGGGATAGATTCCTGTCCCAGAGACTTCCCAAACTCTGGAACAAACTACCTGTCTATATCAAACAAAGCTCCTCATTAGCACTCTTCAAGAAAAATCTTGATGATTGGATGGGAAATATTAAATTCACCCCGGGGATCATCTCTGTGGCTCTGCTCGACAGGGGTACAGGAAAATAATTTTCTTCGGTGGTGAAAGCCAGGGTACTTTTTTGGCTAGGCTTATATAGGCCCTAGGGCCAATAGCCTAGTACCTACCTATGAACCTGAATAAAATCCAGCCTGCTGCCTACTCAAAAAATAGTGTTCCTAGGGTGTCACTTGGATACCACTCTTTCTGTCATCTCTCTTCCTCAACACAGAGTTCAAGTCTTACGATCTGCAGTCCAGTCTCTACTGCTCAACAACTCTCATCCACAAGCCTTGGTTCTTAGAGTTTTAGGTCTGGTAACTTCTTCAATTCTAAAGGCTGAATTTGCTCACTTCCATATGATAAGTTTACAGTGGTTTCTTCAAGCTCAGTGGTCATAGCACTCATTTTTATCCTTTTTCCAAGACTGTTATCATTATAAAATTGTGAAGTGGGTATTTTTGTTTGGTGATTACAATCTCCAGTGATTTAGGTGTGCAGAGAGTTTCATACTACACCTCCAGTAGTGACAGTGATGATAGATGCATCCTCCCTTGGGTGGGCGGACATTATGAAGAGAAAACAGTTCAACGTCTATGCTTGGAGAAGGAGGCCAAGCTTCATATAAATGCCTTGGAGTGGAGGGCTGTTCCCATAGTGTTGCAGGACCTTCAGGACTAACTTCTATAGGGCTTGATATCTGTCCAAATGGACAATATGTTGGTAGTTTGCTACTGGGGGACGACGACAAATATTACCACTTATGTCAGAAGCAATGAAGGTGTGGTAATGGATGATATTTCACACCACTTTCTGGTAGCAACACACATCCTGGGGGGGTATTCAGTTGCCTTGCAGGCAAGCTGAGCAGAGATCTACTAACACCTTATGAGTAGACCTTCAATCCAGCTATTGCCAGGAAGATATTCAGTTGCTGGGGCAATTCCTACTGCATTCTATTTGCCACACCACACAACAAATGCAGCATCTAGTTTGCCATGGCTCCCCCTCTAGAACAACCACGAGGGGATGCTCTGTCACAGCAGTGACCCCCCCCCCCCATGCTGCTTTTTTATGCTTATCCACCTCTTCCCTTGATGTCCATATTTCTTCAGAAAGCTGGGATGCAAAGTGACAGTCATTCACATAACTCACTTCTAGCCCAGAAAGATTTGGCTTCCACTTCTAAAGCGTCACCTGAAGCCTCCTTGGCTGTTGGATCCTATTCTGGCTCTGATCTCTCACACCTCTGGGGAGCCTCAGTCAGACTTGCACCATTTGAAACTATTTGCTTAGTTTCTGCAGCTCTGATGATAGCTAAAGATAATTCTTTCCCCACTGAAATGGTCAGGATTTTAACAGCTTCTCAGACGGCTTCCACTCATAAGATCTATTGTAGCAAAATGGAAAATATTTGCTTCTTGGGTGTGCCCACAAACCACTGTCCTATTCTCAGCCCTGGTATCTGATATCCTATGTTTTCTTACCTTGTTTTTTGATTCAGGCTATATTTTTTGGGTCTATGTTTGGCTGACGAATACTAGAAACTTCAAACTGCGAAACAACAGAAGTAAAACAGTGAAAGGGACATTTATCGAACTACGGCAGCATTAAAAAAAATACAACAAATATCCAAAGTAGGCCAAAACTGCACACACAACCAACCAAGGCGGGAGGAGCTGTACCCTCCACACATCCCAACTATATATACCAACTCCAAGATCCCACTACAGTGAGGCATAGGGCAAAGTTAAAAGGTTTCCCTTCACTTACCTTTTGCATTGCATTACTTCCTGGTTGTTGGCCAATTATGGCCATTCGATATATATATATATTTTTGAAGTTGCCATTGTCCGATAAATGTCCCTTTCACAGTTTTACTTTCATTACTTTACAGTTCAAGATTTTTAGGATTCAGTAGCCAAACATGGACCACTATTTTTCCACTGTTAAGGTCCATTTGGCTGCTAGTTTTAGCTTTCACGTTGGGTTTCAGGAACATTCACTAGTTTCACACAAGCTAAGCAAGGCATTTCTAAAAGGAACTATCTGATGTTGTTAATCTTTATTCATTCATTACTGATGGGCGTCGGTTCCATCCTTGGAACTGAGTCAGCCTTTATAACAAGCTCGTGCCAGCCAAAAAACTCTCGAGCTAAGCTTACACATAGTGCCCCTCTCCCTGTTACCTCAGATCTCGTTTGTCACATAGATATTAAGACGTGTCAAACCAGCTCTCAGCTAAGTCATTAAGAATTCCTTACTTCTTCCTTTTTGAGTTTTTCTGTTGAAACTATAACAATTTACATTTTTTATTATTAGTTGCTAGAGTTTTGTACCTGTTTGAGTGCCTCTTTCCTTTTTCTTACCAATTTTGGTACTCTTCATACCATCGCTGGTACAGGCCTTTCCTTTCCTCTATCTTTCTTATCCTCTCAGGTAATTCCCAGTACCAGTGCTGGTATTCCCGTTCTCCTTTCTTCTGTTTTTCTTTACCAGTTGGGTATATCTGTCATTTAAAAAAAAAAAAATTCATACATATTTTCTATTTCCTGTTTCTTGTAACATAAAATGTTATCCTGGAAATGCATATTCTTGGTAGCCCTTGCCTCAGCAAGACGAATATCTGAATTACAAGTCTTATGCATAAAATGTCCCTACATGGTCTTTCATAAGGCAGAGTATCACTCCGGACTAATCCCTCCTTTTTGCCCAAAGTTATTATAGCAATAACCCATGCCTGGGTGTGGGTAATGCTAGATTTACCCATGGTTGGCGTGGTTTGGTCCCGAGGGCGAAGCCCAAGGGACCAAACAAAGCCAACCGTGGGTAAATACAGCATTACCCACACCCAGAAGTGGGTTATTGTTATTATACCATGACATTATTTAAGAAAAGAAACTATTACTTTTCTTAAATAATGGCATAGTATAATGCCTGCTTACTGCCCTTCCGCAGATGTCTCGCATCTGCGGCAGTTCTGATGTACTGCGCCTGCGCAGTACATCAGAGTTGAGCAAAGCAACGGAGAAAGCAAGATCTCCGTTGCTTTTTTACTGTTTTAAGCTATGTTAAATGGGTTTAACATAGCGAGACAGTTTTAAAATAAGCAAACGGAGATGTCCGTTGCTTATTTTAAAACTGTCTCGCTATGTTAAACCCATTTAACATAGCTAACAGTAAAAAGCAACGAGATCTTGCTTTCTCCGTTGCTTTTTGTTTTAAAACCTGTCTCGCTATGTTAAATGGCTTTAGCATAGCAAGACAGCTTTAAAATAAGCAACGGAGATCTCCATTGCTTATTTTAAAGCTGTCTCGCTATGTTAAACCCATTTAACATAGCGAGACAGTGTTTTAAAAGTAGAGTTATACTAATGGAAAAAAGTCTGGGCGACCGGACCTTTTTCCATTAGTGTAACTCGATTTACAATGTGCACGCTGGCCAATCAGCGTGCACGTTTTGGGGGGGGTCATGGTATAATTCAGAATTGACCATTAATCAAACAATCGACCTGCTGGTCTTCTTATCTAATTTTTCTAATAAAGGAGAATACTGCCTGCATTTATTGGATGTACGTAGACAATTACGATTCTGCTTAGACAGAACTAAATCACTATGAAAATCTGACCAGTTATTTGTATCCTACTCAGGATCAGGAGCAAATTTGGGAAAATCTGTTTCTAAGGTGACTCTTTCTAAATGGTTGAGGAATTGTGTATGGTTTACATATCAACAAAACAAAAATTCCTCTACCAACTAAGGTCAAGGCACATTCTACCAAATCAGTGGTGACATATGATGTTATGTTGTCCTTTCTCATCTTCATTCTTACAATGATGGGTTCAGAGCCGAATACATAGCTGAAAGACTCAAACTTGGCTCGTAGCAAGTAGGTATCCCACAATGCATTGGTGTAATTCCCCAGATCTCGTTTGCCACTTTATGAGGTTGGATGCACTCATCTTGGCCATGGCTAAGTTGTGACAAACTTTCTTTGTATTTCCTGTAATACTGTTCTATTTTATAATATATCTTCTTCCCAAGACCAAGGTGAAAGGGACAATGGCTTCCACGATAACACTGATTCCTCTTGCCAGAATGCACATGAGGATCCTTCAATGGCTGTTGTTCTCCCAATGGTCACTTCAAGAGCTTCCTATGTCTCACCTGATCAGGATAACGGAATCATGCAGAAACGACTTAAGATGCTAGATACACTCCAGTCATGTGACCATAGGGAGAGCCTTTGTTCCACAACAACGCATAGCTATGGTGACCACGGACGCTTCCCAGATGGGGGTGCATTTTGTGGGGAGAACAGTCCAAGGTACATGGCAAGAACACGAGGCTAAAAATGTCCTAGAGATGAGAGCAGTGCTTCTTGCATTGCAAGCACTTCATGACTCTCTCCCTCTAGGGACAATTGCGATACAGTCAAACAATATGTCTGTGGTTTGGTACATAAACAAGCAGGGGGGAACCAGATCTTACCACCTTTGTCACGAGTCCCTAAGAGTTTGGCAACGGGCAGTTTCTTCCCAATGCTTTCTAATAGCAACGCACATTCTGGGGAAGTCCAGCGTGATAGCAGACAAGCTGAGCAGGGCAATTTTAATGCCTCATGAGTAGTCTCTCAATCAAAATGTAGCAGAAATGATTTCTGAACATGGGGTCTGCCTTGCTGCGATCTTTTTGCCACTCCCATGAATGCCAAGTGCAGCAACTAGTTTACCTAATCTACTCTCCGGGGGAGACACCCAGAGACGCACTTGCTCACGATTGGCCCTCAGGAATTCTGTATGCCTTTCCTCCATTTCCTCTCATACCCAGAGTCATTCAGAAAGCACAGTCCTTGGGAAGCAGGATAATTCTCATTGCTCCTTACTGGCCTCGTCAAGTTTGTTTCCCCTTCCTTTGGCCTCATCTCCAGGAGAAGCCTTGGACTCTGGACCCAGTTCCAGACCTGCTGACACATATGTCAGGTGTGCTTCATCCTTCTCTTCACACCCTAAAATTAACAGCTTGGCTGCTCCACTTCCCAATTTCTTCCACTGGAAAACTTTATTCTAGTAAATGGAAAAGGTTTTCCCTTTGGGCTCAAAACAGGAGCATTGATCCTTTTTCTGCATCCGTCCATTCTATTTTGGAATTTTTGGCGGAACTCTTTCAACAAGGTTCAGCTGCAGCAACTATCAGAGTACAGCTCGCTGAAATCTCAATTTTCCACATAGGTGATTCTGTCTTGAACTTAATGTCGCACAGATTGTGTAGAGCCTTCTTGAAAGGTGCCTCCTTATTAAGACCTCCCTTTAAGGAATCCCTTTCTCCTTGGGATTTAAATTTTGTTTTGTCTCACCTGACGTTACCAACTTTTTGAGCCCTCATTGTCTTCAGACCTTAAGTTCCTTTCCTGGCAGACCATTTTTCTGGTGGCTGTAACATCTGCTAGAAGAGTATCTGAGTTGCAAGCTCTTTCTATCAAACAGCCATATTTGATATTTCATAAAGATAGGGTATCCTTGTGAACTAATCCATCATTTTTACCCAAAGTCTCTTCTTCAACTAACATAAATCAGTCTATTGAGCTTCCAGTGTTCTTTCCTAATCACAGCAACAAGGCAGAATACAAATTGCATCAGCTAGATGTGCATTGATAACTCAGATTCTATTTGCATAGGACCAGAGATTTTAGAAAATCTGACCAGTTATTCGTATCCTTCTCTGATGCTCATTCCACTAGAGCAATGGCTACGTCTTCTGCTTTTCAAGCCAGAATTCCTATGGATAGTATTTGTGCAGCAGCTACTTGGACTACTCCTCATACTTTTATCACGCATTACAAAGTGGATTTGGTCTCCAGGGACAGGGCCTCCTTTGGTTCCACGGTGGGTAAAGGTGCACTCTTGTGGGGTAAAGGTGCTAGGGACACTGTCCCATCAGTGTAAGAATAAAGGTGAGATAGGACAACATAACATAAAGAAGTTATGTACTCATCATAATGTTCCATGTTTGTTGTCCATCTCTCCGTTCATTGTTATGAACCCTCCCTCCTTCCCCCTGCCAAAGACTCATTGTGGACCTGGTGGATTGGATGTTTTTATTACCTTCAGGAGTTCTTTGTTTCAGTTTGTTTTTCCTTCTATTGGGGATAGTATATATATTTGTGTGTGTGTATAAATATATATATATATATATATATATATATATATATATATATATATGCATATGTATATATATATATATATATATCATTTTACATTTCATTCAATAGTAGCAGCAAACAAGATCTGGGGAATTAAACCACAAGCCAAGTTTGAGTCTTTCAGCTATGTATTCGGCCTAGTCGGAGCTGAGAATCGGCTCCGAACCCATCATTGTAACAATGAACGGCGAGATGGACAACAAACATGGAACGTTATGGTGAGTACATGACTTCTTTTTTCCTTTCATTCTAGGACTTCCATGGATGACATCTGTGCAGCAGCTACATGGGCTACTCCTCATGCCTTTATCACTTATTACAAATTGGACTTGGTCTCCAGGGGGAGAGCATCCTTTGGTTCAATGATGCTCTGGAACATCCTTCCATAGGGCCAACCAGGACATAAAGTAGCTAGGGACTCTGTCCCATCAGTAATGAATGAATGAAGATTAACAACATCAGATAAAGAAGTTCTGTTCTTACTATAACATTCCATCTGTGTTGTTGATCTTCATTCATTCATTACAACCCACCCTCCTTCCCCATCCATAAGACTCCTGGAGGTTTGGATTTGGTATGAATTCCATTTTTAGGGAATTTTCTCAGAAAAAGCCTTCACTTTCTTTCTTATGGGCAAACTCAATCTGAGATAACAGAGAGAGGGGCACTATGGGTAAGCTTAGCTCAAGAGTTTTTTGGCTGGTGCAAGCTGGTTATAAAGGCCAACTCAGTTCTGAGGACGGAACCAACACCCATCAGTAATGAATGAATGAAGACCAACAACACAGATGGAACGTTATGATAAGAACATAACTTCTTTTTCTAAGATTGCCTCTTTAGGATTTAAATTGTGTATTAGAGGCTGTAACAAAAGCCCTTTTCAATCCAGTCTCCTCAGCAGAACTGACATAACTTTCATGGAAAACTGTTTTTTTCCTACTTGAAATCACTTCAGCCAGAAGAAATTCAGAACTCCATGCCCTTTCATCCTCTTCTTTTTACTTGATATTCCATAAGGACAGAATGTCTCCAATGACAAATCCATCATTTATTCACAGATTGGATTCCAAATCAGAAATTTCACAGCCAATTGACCTACCAGTTTATTTTCTCAAATTATGGAACAAAAGGAGGGTACATACTGCATACACTGGATATATATAGTTGCATTTCTGCCTTCATAGAATGAAATCATTTAGGAAAGTTGAGCAGCTTTTTGCTTCCTTTGCTCAGAATAAATTGGGGAAAAAAGGTGTCTATAAAGTGCCACATTTTAGATGACTGTTAGCTTGTATTGCCTTTATTTCTCAACAGCAAGTCACTTTTTGGTAAACCAAGAGCATATTCTACTAGAGTCATGGCAACCTCTACAGTCTTCTTCAGATCCTCATCTCTAGATGATATTTGCAAGGCAGTCAGTTGGTCTTCCATGGGCACCTTTACGAATCATTACAAACTGGACTACATCTCCAGGGCTAGAGCTACCTTTGGTGCTACTATCCTGAAGAATCCCTGTCATGACACTACTTGGGAGTCATTGTACCTTGGGATTCTGACTCACAAGTTGGATCAGACAGACTGAATGAATAGGCTATGAAAGTTATGTATTTATCATAACAATAGCTCCTTTCATTCTAGTTCCTTGCAAAACTACAACCCTTTTGCCATGCCCCTTCCTTATTCTGTAAGATGTGAAGGATCATTCTGTAATAGACTGTGTAGTCCTAGTCAGAAGTTATTTATACTAGGTCTTAAGAGCCAGACAACATATGAGGTAACTAGGGAGCTGGTGCATTGTTGGAGGAAAATTCTTAAAGGGGCTAGAGGCTAGAACACTGATACTGCTGATTGATGTCCGCCAAATAGCTAGAGGACCCACTTGACATATCAGACAGATAAGAAAAAAAGAAAGTATCTTTATGCTAAGTATATCACTTTTGTCTTTCTCAACCAAGTTAAGGAAGTCTAATCATCATTAGACATGGTAAGGCCTCCTGTGTCTAATAATGGTGGCTGCCAAAAAATCTATTACTAGAAAATGGAAATCAAAATCTAAACCAACTATACTGGAAGTAGTGACTATAGTAATAGAGGAAAAACAACTGGAATTGAGATCTTTAGAAAAGGGTAGGAGCAAACTAAGTAGGAAAAAATGGGAATTGTGGGAACAGTACATAAAATGGAGGAATGAGGTTTAAAAAGTGGTAGGACTTAAATTAGCCATGTAACGTTTGAGTGAGAAAGATTGGGTAGATTGTAAGTGATGTGTAATGTTTTCAGTTGGGAGTGTGTCAGTATGGTTTGTGATGTAAAATGCTTGCAACTAGGATTGTGTCAGTGTGGTTGTATTCTTTTATATAAATGTATGATACCCTATGTAGTAAGTGATGATGTTCTGTAGTCCTATCTCACCTTCATTCTTACATGTGGGTTCAGAGCCAATCCTCAGCTCTGACTCGGCCGATTACAAAGCTCAAAGTCTCTCAGTTGGCTCGTGGCAAGGTAGGTATCCCATAGGGCACTAGTAAGAATTCCCAGATCTCGTTTGCCGCGTCTACGAGTTCAGAAGTGCTTCTTTCTTGGCCGTGGCAAAGTTGGATATTTTATTATTATTATTATTATTATTATTATTATTATTATTATTGTTCTTACTGATATTTTTTGCATAAAGTATTAGCTTAGTTTACATAGTTTAGTCGTAGTTATTATAGATAGTGAATAGTAGTGTGTTTTTGGTAGTTTTCTGAAGTTATTGTTGAGAACTTGTAGGCCATTGCTAGGCCCGTTTTTGTTCTCCGAGTGGTATCCCTTCCTGTGTGCTAGTTTTTTGAGATAGTTATTTATATTAGCGTAGGTCTGTGTTTGTGTTAGGACCTTTTTTCTAGTATTGTATTCACTAGAATAGTATGCTCGTGTGCAGTGTTGTTTGCTTCTTATTAGCTAGTAATTAGCCTGTGGTAGTTTTTCTTCTTGACTTAGCATCTTTCCTGTTTTACAGCTAGGTCCATTTAAGTTACAGGACCTAGTCCTCTATTAACCCTTTTTCTGGTGTTCCTCAACAGGGCTAGACCCGTTTAAGTTAGAGGACCTAGTCCTCTGTTTTTGCTCATTTTGTGTGTTTATCTTAACCAGGGCTAGGCCCATTTAAGTTAGAGGACCTAGTCCTCAGTTGTGTTTCCTTGTGTGCAGTGATTCTTGCAGGGCTAGGCCCATTTAAGTTAGAGGACCTTGTCCTCTCCTTCTGCTTTCTCTAGTGTTCTGTTTGTGTGAAGCATGTCTAAGGAGTCTAAGGATCATAAACCTTCAGGTTTTAAAAAGTGTCTTAATTGCTCCCAAAAAATGTCTATAACTGACAGACATAGTAACTGTGTTTACTGTCTCGGTGCCATTCATTTTCAGGAAATGTGTTCTTTCTGTCACTCTTTCAGCTCTCGAGTTCTCCAAGAAAGAAAGACCAAACTAATCCTGAAAGGTCTCCTGGAGCCGGTCCAGAGAGTTATTGTCGGTCTCCCCAACTTTACTATCTCCTATATTGCAGAGGTCTAGGTCGCCTACCTTATCGTCCAGATAATCCAAGAGCCTTTCTGAAGAGGATGTAGAGAGAGTAGTGCTTAGACTCTTGAAGTCGTTGGCATTACCAAAATTGTTGCTGGCTCCGAACCAGTCAGTTCTGGAGCCATCTAAGACCATTCTCCCTGTTGCTCTACCTCCTCTGAGCCATGCTGGTCCTTCGGAGCCAGAGCTTTCGGTGCCACTTGTTGTGGAACCCTCGGTTCCAGCAGCTCTCGTATCTTTCTCAGAGCCGAGTTCTGCTCTGACACCTTTGGCGCCATCTTTGGTGTCTAGGAGCTGAAGCTCACCAGTTGGCCCCGACAGGGATGCTTGGACCCGAACTTCTTCGGTTATGAGCCTACCTCTCTGTGCGTTGGCTAGGCTGAGCTTGGATCCTACATCCATCTTGGAGCTGGTCGCTTTGGAGTCGAGGGCTACTCTCATTTCCTTGGAACCGGGATTCTCCTCAGAGCCAGAGAGATCTGCATTCAAGATGATGAGGAGCATGCTGTCTAGGCCATCAGCTCTGCACAAGGGTACCGATGCTCTTCCCCCTCAAGCACCGACCTCTGTCTCAGCACCATCTCTCTGTCTTGTCAGCAGAGACCCACAGCCTCAGGATCCCCCATTGGGTGGCCCCCTGTCTTCCAAGACCTCCCCAGAATACCTTTTTGAGGAGCCCCCTCAGAAGAGAACTTGCAAGAAGAAGCATGTAGACTCCCCTGATGAGTCCATCACCTCTGACACTGACCTTGAGGAGTCAGAAGGGTCCCCTAGATCATCCTCTGACGATATCTCCTTTGTAGATATCTTAGAGATCCTGAAATAGAGGTGGCTGGCTCACTATCACCCCTTTTGATGAGGATTCAGTGTACCTGAAGGCTTTCGGGTCTCAACCTTCAGCCTCTTGGGTGTCTCCACCTTTCGATGAGCTCCTGGACCTAGTTAGTTAAAAGGTGTGGGAAACTCCTGATGCCATGGAACCAGTCCCCAAAAGGCCCAACAAATTTCTTTTAGCCCCCAAATAGAAGGAATTTTTGACCAAAGGTGTGCCTGTAGATGCCATGGTGGTGGCAGCAGCCACAAAGAAGGAACTAGCGGGGAGTTCTACATCTGTCCATCCACCGAACAAGGAGTCTGGAACGATGGATAGATACAGGAAGTGTATTTTCTCTTCAGCAGCTTTTACACTCAGATTGCTGAATTACCTCACTCATTTTACTAGGCTTCAAAGAGATCTCCTAAAAGAGCTAGGAGATACTCTGCAAGGTACATCAACTGAAGGAGTCCCTGAGAAAGTTACTGCTCAGTTGTCCACCTTAAACTCCAGTGTTAACTCCTCCATGAGGCTGATATTTTATGCAGCAGATGAATCGAGTAGGGCAGTGGGTTCAGGAGTTTCCCTTAGGAGACACTCCTGGATGCATTTATGTAAGTTTCCGGAGCCCTTCAAATCTACTTTTACCAACGGCTCCTTTGATGGTTCCTCTGTGTTTGGACCAAAGGTAAAAGATGCACTCACCAGTTGTGAGCAGGAAGGGAAAACTCTCTCTGCCATGGGAGTACGTTTTTCCGTCCCTTCTAGACCATACCCCAAGGGTCAGAGAGGCGGGAGAATGTGGTTCAAAAAATCCCAAAGATATTTCCTGGATGCACGGGGTGATTCCCCCTTCAGAGGCAGAGGAGGAGGAACTAATGGATGTCGTCACCCTGGAGGCAGGGAGGGGGGTGGCCACAAAACCAGGGTGGCCGTGATTTCTTTCGTGGATGTTCCTAATGTGGGGCCCTACTGTGCTTCTCTTGAGCCAGTCTAGGGTCGCTTATCTTTGTATCCAGAAGCCGGGCTCAACATCACCCAAGACAAATGGGTACAAAGAATAATCACCAAAGGATACTCCATACCCTTCTTTCTCCCACTGCATACCGCCAAGAAAATCCCAGATGTTCCACCCAATCACAGGGATCAAGCAACCATAGAAGTTCAAAAGTTGCTTACAAAGTAAGTTATCTAGACCATCCCCACAGACCAGATAGGATTTGGAACTTACTCCAGATTCTTTTTAGTGCCAAAACAAACAGGGGACTAGATGCCCATTTTTGGACCTCAGCAAATTAAACGAGTCAGTGAAGAAGTCCAGGTTCTGAATGGTAACACTGCAGTCTATACTCCCTCTTTTAGGGAAAGACAATTGGATGTGCTCTGTAGACCTCCAAGATGCGTACTACCACATAAAAATGGACAGAGCATCGAGGAGTCATTTAGGCTTCCGGATGGGAGCCAGTCAGTAACAATTTCATGCTCTGCCCTTTGATCTCACCACAGCCTCCAGTGTGTTCACCAAATGCATGGTGGTAGTGACAGCTCATTTGAGACGTCTTGGATTTCAAGTGTTTCCATATCTGGATGACTGCCTCCTGACTGCCACCACCAGGCACCTACTTCTACAAGCCAGGGATTGAACCATCCATCTCTGCACTCAGCTAGGGGTTACGATAAATAGGGAAAAGTCTGCCTTGTCACCCTCTCAATATATGACTTTTATAGGTGCAGAAATAGACACAGTCGCCACGATGGCTCGTCCTCCTGCAGATAGAATACAAAATCTCAGACAACAGATATACAGTCTACTTCCTCAACAAAGAGCCAAAGCCAAGACAGTGCTGAAACTTTTAGGGACCATGGCTTCTACCATAACTCTAGTTCCACTAGCCAGACTACATATGAAAATCCTTCAATGGCTACTCTTTTCCCATTGGTCTATTCAACAACTTCCTCTGTCATCCTATTCTGATAACAGAATCTTGCAAAAAGGACCTTCGTTGGTGGATTCAACCCGATCAACTAACA
This sequence comes from Protopterus annectens, assembly GCF_019279795.1. Lineage (NCBI taxonomy): Eukaryota > Metazoa > Chordata > Ceratodontiformes > Protopteridae > Protopterus > Protopterus annectens. Next base: position 321,551,661 of record NC_056738.1, read on the forward strand.
ACAGGAACACCTTTCCTTCCTCGCCAGCCCATTGCTACTGTGACCATGGATGCTTCCCAGATAGGGTGGGGGAGCATTATCTAGGCAGGACTGTCCAAGGCACATGGCAAGATCACGAGGCTCACTTGCATATCAGTGTCCTAGAGATGAGAGCAGTGCTACTAGCGTTGCAAGCACTTCACAACTTTCTTCCTCTAGGGACGATAGCAATCCAGTCAGACAATATGTCCGTGGTATGGTATCTAAACAAACAAGGAGGAACCAGATCCTACCCCCTGTGTCAGGAGGCTCTTCATGTTTGGCAGTGGATGATATCTTCCCAATGCTTTCTAGTGGTAACGCATATCCCGGGGACTACCATTGTGATAGCCGACAAGCTCAGCAGGGCAATCTTGATGCCTCACGAGTGGTCTCTGAATCAGAAAGTCGCAGAATAGTTTTTCTGCAAATGGGAACATCCTTACTGCGATCTGTTTGCCAGTCCAATCAGTGCCAAATGCAGCAGCTACTTCTTCCTTATCCCCCCTCCGGGGGAGACACAGAGAGATGCACTTGTTCACAGTTGGCCTCTGGGACTTCTTTATGCATTTCCCCCCTTTCCGCTGATATCGAAGGTGATCCAGAAAGCAAAGACATTGGGAAGCAGAATGATTCTTATCACTCCTTACTGGCCTCGTCAGATTTGTTTCCCCTTTCTCAGGCCTCACCTTCTAGACGATCCACGGACTCTGAACCCAGTACCAGACCTCTTGACACATGTCAGGCACCCTCCACCCCTGCCTCCACACCCACAACTTGACAGCTTGGCTGCTCCACTTCCATCCCTAGTCAGATTTCATGATTTTTCACCAGCAGTTACCCATATCCTCATGTCTTCCCACAAGCCTTACACAAGGAATTTGTACGCTAGCAAATGGAAAAGATTTTTTATCTGGGCAAAAAAGAAAAATGTAGATCCTTACACAGCCTCCATTCCCTTGGTGTTAGAATTCCTAACCAAATTTTTCCACCAGGGATCAGCTGCTGCTACAATCAAAGTTCAACTGGCAGCGATTTCCAATTTTCATTTGGGACAACATGAGCCTAATCTTATGGCTCACAGATTGTGTAAAACTTTCCTTAAAGGCACTACCTTGCTAAGACCTCCTTTTCAGGAAGCTGTTATCTCCTTGGGATCTAAATTTCATTCTGTCCAAACTTACTTCCCCGCCTTTTGAACCCGCACATTCCTGTGAACTGAAGTTCCTTTCTTGGAAGACCATTTTTCTAGTAGCTGTTACATCCGCCAGAAGAATGTCAGAGTTACAATCACTGTCAGTCAAACCTTTTTACTTGATTTTTCATAGAGACAGAGTTTCCCTTCGTACAAGTCCATCCTTCATCCCCAAGGTTTGCTCTCAGTCTAATTTGAATCAAACTATCGAAGGTCTAGTATTTTATCCTAATCATTCAAACAGTGCAGAATGTAAATGTCATCAACTTGATGTTCACAGACAGTTATGGTTCTATCTACATAGAACCAAGGAACTTAAAAAATCAGACCAATTGTTTGTATCCTTTTTTGAAAGAAAAGGTATGCCAGTCTCTAAGATAACTCTATCAAATTGGATTTCAAACTGTATCTCATTTATTTACTCTTTCAGCTGCAAGGAACTCCCATTTAAAGTTAAGGTTCATTCTGCCAGATCCTTATCCACATCTGCTGCCTTTCAAGCCAGAGTCCCAATTGACAGTATTTGTGCAGCAGCAACTTGGGCTACCCCTCATACCATTATTACTCATTACAAATTGGACTTGGCCTCCAGAGGTAGAGCCTCCTTTGGTTCCACCGTTCTTAGGAGTATATTCCTGTGAGCCACCCGAGAAAAAGGTGCTAGGGATGCTGTCCTACATGTAAGAATGAAGGCGAGATAGGACTACAGAACATAAAGAAGTTATGTACTCACCATAACGTTCCATGTTTGTAGTCCATCTCGCCCTTTATTCTTACGAACCCACCCACCTACCCCCATCCATATATACTTAGAGGATCTGGAGACAAGATAGTATTTCTCTTCTGTAGGGTGGGAGACCTTTCTTCTGTAGGGTGGAGATCTTTCATTTTTGTTGTTCCTTGTGGAGATTTTTTCTATCACTTTTATAGACAGCAGCAAACAAGATCTGGGGATTCTTACTAGTGCACTATGGGATACCTACCTTGCCACGAGCCAACTGAGAGACTTTGAGCTTTGTAATCGGCCGAGTCAGAGCCAAGGATCGGCTCCGAACCCACAAGTAAGAATGAAGGGTGAGATGGACTACAAACATGGAATGTTATGATAAGTACATAACGTCTTTTTTTAATAAAGATGTTTCTTGTTTAAAAAAAGGGCAGGAATTGAATAATTTATGTAATATTGCTTAGGTTATGAGAAATAGCAATATATGTGAAGTAAACTGTTTGCTATATTAATATAGCTTGATTACTTTTATATGAATGTAAATTTGCCTGTCACAAGTGATAATTCAATAAAGTTTTTTGTTTTATTTTTTATTTGTATTACTGAATTCAATAAAGGTGTTTGAAAAAAAAATAGAAACAAAAAATAAAATAAGAAGCATGGCATGAAATGTCTTTAGCACGTTACATTTCTAGTAAACCTAACACCTGTTATTCCTAGAGTACTAGGACAAAGTAGAATGTAACTAATGTGGTACTCAGACACAGTGACCAAGTAGTAAGTTATGAGGCATCACATACTGAAATTGTTAGCAAAAAAACATCTCAAATAATACATTTCTAACATAAGGTTTAGATTGTGATTGCCAAGTAACATCCCTGGCAACCTGCCAAACAGTTATATTAGCACTCATCAGTGAAGCTTTTACTAAAATTAAATGAATAATATTGACAATCTGACTCCCAATATTAACTAATATAAACAGTTATATTAGAACTCATCAGTGAAGCTTTTACTAAAATTAAATTAATAATATTGACAATCTGACTCCCAATATTGCTGTATTTGATTCAGTTTTCCCCGGATAAGAGCTTTATACCAGCATGCTGATGAAAAAATGTTTTGATTACAGTCTGTGAAGGGAATGATGAGCCTGGAGCAACCAACTCTAAGCCCATTAGTCTTATATCATAAAGAGACTGATTTGAATATTTGTTGCTGCAACACATTTCCAATATTTGTTTTTAAGCCCTGACAGCCATCTCAGCAAAAATTTGCAAACAAATATTTCTTTTTTTACCAGTTTATTAGAATTTATGGCAGTGTAATTCAGGCATTGGGTCAGGGTTTTCAGTTGGTATTGTTTATTTAGATTTATCACAAACAGTAGTATTCCTAATAACAGCATCATAAAGGGACTTTGAAGCTTGGGTGATATGCCCTCATGCAACATTGTGGATTAAAGAATGGCTTAGTAGCAGATAATTTTCTGTATGTGTATAAAAAGTAAGAAACTTTCAGTAGAAGCAGTGTGTTCTGATGTTTTTCAGGAGGTGGTCTTGGGCCCATTTTTTTTTATTTAACATCTTAATGGCCCCTATGTCAAGTATTTGAAACATTTGATGCTTCTTCGAAATTTCTCAGAAAAATTCAGAGACTTCAACCAGATGAAGCAAAATGACTGAAGCTTCAACCTAGTAAAACCAATAATCAAAAGCGTTTTTGAAGCCCTTCTCATCCCTGTGTCCCCATGTGTGCATTGCTTCCCATGCCCCTTACTTGTTGCATAACAGCAGAGGAGAAAAAAAAGAAAATGTTGAACCATTGGTAGTGAATACATATAAACTGCACTAGCCATGATGTCTTATGAGAAGAGCAATCAGAGTTATCAGGTCAGGAAACAGAAGTCAGTAGATTTAACCTCACCCGGTGTACATTTTGCCAAGTATACAGAATCTGGTGCGCAAGATTGACAGACAACGGTAAAATTCTTGCTTCTGCTAGACATGTGAATGAACATCTTGAATTACAGTTATATTTAGAGTAAATAATAACATGAACTGTAACATTAACATCAAGAAATGTGTAAATGTTGAGCAGTACGGTAAATGTAATTGACACTGTCCTTATTCTTAGTTAATAGGGTCAGTAAAGTGCTATGCCATTATAAAGACTTGGGAGTACTTGCTAATGCTACAGTCAGTTTCAGCTGCAGTGTTACTTATATAGTTGGGATATGCTTTTTTGTCAAAAGAAGCTCTCTAAAGCTGTCTGTTTAAGGAAAACAAATATCCACCTTCTCCTGTTGAAGGTGTTGAGATCTGCCTTCACACAAAATACCTAGTACTTGCAGTTCTCATGAGTTCCAGAATCTAAAAGAAGCTCTAGTATTAGGAACTCTGATCATCCCACAAGACTAGATCCGCAATCTCTTGATTATTGCCTAATTAGGGGAGATTTAGTCTGCATTTTAAATGTATTAGTAATGAAGAACACATTGCCCAAATTGTCCTGCATAGCAGCTGTCACGGACTGAAACCAAGAATCATGGTGTGTTTTTAAAGTAAGAAACACCAAGCTTTAATTTAAATCAAAATGTTTTCCTTTTCAAATGAGGATGTTTTATGTTATCTTCCAACCATACTGAAACAGCTGTCACAGAAAACAACTTTAAATGTAAATCACCTTGCATGTAATCTTAAGGTAATGCCAAAACCTCAGAGCATTGTAACACTGCAACAGGCTAGTGAGGATATGGCATGGCATATATGGTGACTGAATGCGGTTTTTTTTTTTCTTTTTACTGGCCAGAATTAATAAATACAGAATATTTATTCAGTTAATTGAACTCACCTTATTGTTCTTTTAAAAAGATCTGTGGATATGGTGAATATTTGCATCGCCACATAGCAGCACTTGTGGTGAATTGCAAGATTAATTTGTGGAGCTTGGATTATGTGTATGCATTCTTATATTCTATGTAAGAAAGTACAAAACAGTGTTGTGCCTGGATAATGAAAATGAAGATGAGGTTACATGGTAGAGGTGAAGTACTAGCTAACAAAAGCAGGAAGTGAATATTGAATAATTAGGTATCATGTGCTCTCTGGCTTGGCAATCAGTATGAGAAGGCAGTAAGGAAGAATATGATATTAGTGGAACGGATGTTTAGTCAGGCAGCTACAACAAAAACTGGTATATTATTTTTCTTTTGTATATAGAGCGTTGTTGAAACCATTTTCTGCAGTACTGGGTACGGCTCAGGAGGCCTCATCTCCAGAAATGCATTGTGAGGATAGAGGCTTTCCAGATGAGGGCAAAACATGGTAAAGCTATGCACCAACAGCATAAAAAGAGAGTAAAATAGATTGTTATTAGTGTAGAGTTCATGTCAAGATTTCTGCAGTACAATAAGACAGTTTCATAGTCCAGAGTCTATGAAGCTGTCTTGAAATTGGAATGTAGTTTTCCCCTTAAGTATTTATTTTTCCTGCCACCATAGCAACCTTAGGTGAAGCTTTTCTGTTGTATTATATGTGATTCACAACACTGGGTTATGATAGCTCCCTTTCTTCACTGTTGTAAGTTTATCCTCAAGCTGTTGCATGATTAATTTGGCCCATTTCAACAAGAGGACTTGAAACCACAAGTTACAGTCTCTTGGCACTTTTAAGATCCTTCCAGGCTCCAAAACTCCTTCTTTGTTCCAATAATGCACCTCACCTCCATTGTCTTGATACAAATATGGTTTGCTGATTGATGCTTCAGTATCTCCATGGAACCTACAAGGCTCATTTTGTGAGGTTATTTATTTTATTTCTCCTTAGACTCAATAGCTTTGTCAAGATTTTTAATAATTTCTGAAGTGACATTTTACAGCTACACAGTTAAGGCTCTTGTATATAACACAAGCTACAATTCAAAGTGAAAAGGGATGATGTTGAAGCAGGTGGTTAATTCAAGAAATAAGGAAAGAGTGAATTTTGGATACAGATCCTTAAGGAGAATAACAACAGTCATATAGAATATTATATTCATAAAGTGGCGGAAAGTATGCTAAGGCCAACACAGGAATGGAGAAAGGAGATTCTACCAAAAGGGATGACTGCAATTAGGGGTACAAAGAATAGGCAAGAGGGAGCTATCATTTACTGGAGGAAGCTGGCAAAATAATCCAAGTACTGGGAACAAATACTTAAAGAGGGAAAGGTAATAGAATGGGAAGAGGCCAGCAAGACATTTGTACTGCAGGCTAAAGATTGTTTTTCCTATCAGGGATTGATATCTGCTAAGCTTCTATGAGGAACTTCTTTCCCATTAAAAGGACCATCCTTTAAACTGCTATTTTTCTCAGGGACTCTCCTACAAAAAGAATGCAGAAAATTAGGGGTTGCCAATGTATTATTTAGAGCCTTCAGTAGTGATTCTTGTCCTCTTCTTAGAAGGAGAATATTTTTTTTCTCCCTTAGTTACTTATTCCCAGTTTGAGGGACAGGATTTAGAGGAGAAATTGACTCTAAGGAAAGTTTTTTTTTTCAGATTCCCTTTCTAAAGAGATGTCCTTTTCTAGGGCAGGCCTTAGGTAAATTGAAGCTGTAGGCAAGCAGGATCCATGACACCCCTCATTAACCCATCCTAGCCTACTCACACCATTCAAATTACTTTTTTTCCTTTCTTTTTTCTCACAGTTTGTCTTGCTCATTTGTTTCCTTGTAGTTATTCATTCATTCATTCAACATAATCTAAGCTAGACTGCACTCAGATAACTGTGGAGAAAAAAACTGCATTAACCAGGTATGGGGGTTGCAAGAACCCCATTAGCCATGGGGTAATATGTGCTTTGAGGTGCATTTTAGAGTTTTTTTAAACAAAATTTTTCGTCCATTGATTACCTAAGCAAAAACCATGATCAAAGAAAAAAATTTAGTCTTATTCTTCAACTTTTTTTTTCCTGCATAATTTCAACACTTCCTAACTAATCAAGACTACACTATAATAACTGCAGTGGAAGTAACTGTATTAAGCCAGGATATCACGAGTTTCCTAGATGTGCTGAGATGCTTTTAAGGGGTTTCTAAACACACTTTTTCATCCAGTGATTGCCTGAACAAAAACACAATTGTAGAAAAAAATTCAATCCTATTTTTTTTTTTATTTCAAGGAAAAAATAAGTTGTCCAACAAAATCTTCTTGAGACACACCACGGCAAATAAAAGCGAACCGTTTAATCAACTCAAGACAAAAGCATAAACATAAAAAACATAGGAACGATCAGGTTCAGCATGAACAGTTAGCGCTTTCACATTTCTCAAAAATGCTTTCTCAGACTGTTAACAAAACATCCAAAGTCAAACATTTTAAACCTGAACTCATTAACTTCTAGCCAGTCAGTGTATAGGCTAATCATTTAAAAAAAACTTTTTCTCTACAATTTATGATCGGACAATACAATTATGTATAAACAAGAAATATATCCAATACTATATAATACAAAAACAAGCCATAATATATAATTCATGTAATCTACAAAAATGTGTATAAAAGTGTACATAAAAAATGTAAAAGACATACTTAAATCTGCCAAAATCAATTAATACATATAAGTATACATGCAAAAACATAGTTATAATATATGGCACAATATATGAGAGTGTCACTAAAAACACTTTAATAATTAATAACTTAAGAGTCTGAGAACTACATATGTAACAGAATTAATGTGTCACTGTCTACTCCATCTAATGTTTACAGTCTCTAGCTGCCAAGAACGGTTTAAGGGAAACTCTGTCATTTAAGCCAGTTGACTTATCCGCCTGCAGTTTCATTATCCACCTGGCTTCTCTTTGTTCTGTATAATTTTTGTGGTTTCCTAGCCTATTGTTTTCCCTACTATCTCTATCACAGTGAATTTAAAACTATGTGTGGTGCCTAAAGTAATAACATGTTTGGCTATAGCGTTGCTTTCATCTTCTTTGCTGATTGCATATATGTGTTCACATACTCGTTCATGTAAAGTCCTGTTGGTCTTTCCAACATAGAAACGTCTGCATGCAGTGCAGGTTGCTATATATACCACATCCCTGCTCTTACAATCAGCATACAAATCAAAATTATGTCTCCATACAGTGTCAGGATGTATGAAATAATCACAGCCGGACATATAACTGCATTGGTTGCATGACCTGCATGCAAACGTTCCTTTCCTATCAGAGATATTTAGTGATGGTTTAATATTTTCATAGCATAACATTCTTTTCGAAGTTTTTGTATTCCTGTAGGTATAACTTGGTGTCAATCCTACTACTTGCTGAATCTTTGTGTCTACTGTAAGAATGTTCCAATTTTTTTGGAAAATATCACTGCTTCTCATATTATTATTGGTGTAGGGTATGACTATTTTATTGAACTTCTCTCTATTTTCTGGTCTCGTGTGAACAACTTCACCACCGTTTCTCCTATGTATAAATGGCTTCCCTATAGTGTCCCTCTTCACATCACCTCCCTGTTTTCACTGTCTCATTTTGTTCATAACCTCTCTCCTGGAATTCATTATGTAACATGTCTATAGTCTTTTTAAAACTATTCTCATCACTAGTGAGTCTAGATGCTCTCAACATCTGACTCTTCACTATATTCTTATAAATATGTAGGGGATGCATGCTTGTGCGATGCAGTATTGTGTTCCTCCTGCATTCTTTCCTATATAATTGTGTCTCTATATGTTGCCCTTCTTTCAATAACAGCACATCCAAGAATTCTATTTGATCAGTGGACCATTTTTCAGTGAAAGATAAAAAATCAGTGGTCCCATTGATGTATCTAATAAACTCTTGGAGTGTATCAGCACTACCCCTCCATATTAAATAAATATCGTCAACAAAATGTCTGTAAAACTGAATGTAATTGCCAAAATACATACTCCTAATAGTATGTGTATACTCCCAATATGCCATGACTATGTTTGCATAGGAGTTGGCACAGGGAGTGCCCATGACTACTCCCTTCTGTTGTATAAAATACTGTTCATTGTAGATAAAGACATTATTTTTCAAGACTATATCCATCAGCATAGCACACCTTATTATCAAGTCTCTGGGTATCTCTTTTTCAGTCAAGTATAATCTCATATATTCTATACCTGTGTCATTCAGTATAAAAGTGAACAACGAACTGACATTGTGTCACCATATACTCAAGTTCTTCCTTCATATCTCGAAACTTGTACTCACTGAGACTCTCTATAAAGTGTTGAGTGTCCCTAAATACAGTGGATGTTCTTCCTACTACACTTCTAAGGTGTTTCTCTAAGTATACCGATATCGTCTCTGTTAGCCAACCTTTACTAGAGACAATAGGTCTCATTGGTGGATTTTCTATATCTTTGTGTACTTTAGGTAATCCTCTAAACGTGGGAATTGTGGGTGTTTCTATAAGGAAGTATTTATATAAGTCAAAATCTATAACATTACATAGAAATAAGTCATATATCTCGTCATGTACTCCATTTATGACCTTATTTAACTGTATTAAGGTAAGTGTTGCATATGTCTCATTATCCCCTAAAAGTTCTTGCATCCTTGATTCATACATGTTAGCATCTAAAATCACCACAGCTCCGCCTTTATCGGCGGACCTAATCATTATATTGCTGTTAGCTTGCAGTTCTTTGAGTGCTCTGTGTTCATCTCTATTTAAATTGTGAAAATCACCTCTAGTTTTGCTACTATTACCACTGTAAAGTGCTAGTAAGTCCCTTTCGCATGCCTTCTCAAATGTTTCTACTAAGGGATTCATTACTGGCATATAGGTGGAAGGTTTCTTAAATGTATTATTACTATTTGCAATCCCTTGACTCTGTGTATCACCAAAAATCAATTTCAAGTTAACATTTCTTGTAAACATCTTAAGATCTACTAAGAGATCTGTACAGTCTACATTTTTAGCTGGTATGAATGAAAGTCCCTTATTTAATAACTTCCTCTCATGTGTTGCCAATTCATAACTAGAAACATTAATAATCAATTCTGACTCACTGGTTTCAACGTTTTCTTTTGAAACTCTAGTCTCTCCTCTGGAAATTTGCATTTCCGTTGACCCTGTTGTGGAGACCACGAAAACTTCCGATCGACTCGTATAGGTAGCGGAAAAGGGTGGAAAGCTGTAGGTGTTAAAGTAGTTACTTTATTAGTGGTAAATGTCTCCTTACTATGCATATCCTGTTTTGAACTGTTGGCATTACTTGTTGATGGTTCTTGAGAAAGTCCACTAGCTACAGCTTGGTCATTACTCATTGTTGTCTCTCTTTCTTTTCCAGTGACTGACTTCTCTCCTCTTAACTGCTCTGCTGACGTAGAGGTGGGGGTGTGTACTCTATTAAACCGGACACATAGAATGATTCTATATGGCCGCTTGACTTCTCCCTTGTTCCCGCGACCAAGCAAAGACATTCCCCTTTTGAAAATCTAGGAAGTTTCTTTCCAGTTTCTTCCTTTTATCCTGTAGTAACTTGTTGTCTAATAGTGCTAAATGAGTACTCACTCCAAATAAAAATTCTTTCATCTCACAAACTGACATTAAAGTGTTCATTTCCTGCTGAAGTGTATTTGATTCAGTTATCAAGCCAGTCTCAATTTTTAAATATTGTTCTATTTGCAACTTCATATAGCCGTAACTTGTATCTATATTTAACTGTTGCCACTTAGATAGTAGTTCGGGGTATGTGTCACCGAAGTTAGGCATCTTCAAAATCTGCAGACCTAGGGACTATTTTGAAGGTTAAATAAGCCTCCATGTGTCTGCGTTGCCACTGTGTATGTTTTAGTTTGTCTAAAATATATTCTAGCTTACGCGTTAGTTGTAGGACATTAATATTATGACTGACATCAGTCCTCTCTCGTTATTTAATAGCTCTGTTCTAGGGAGCCCGAGCAATGGATTTCCTTCAGCTATCATGAGTCTCTTAAAAGTAGCTTCATTATTGTCAGTTACCATCTCCATTGTGTACAAACTCGAATTTACAAATAACTGGTTACCGGTTCCTTCTGCCATGTCCCTTGCTTCTGTGGTCACAAATGTTCCAAACGAGAAAGTAGAAAATCATCACTCACAGGGATGAAGTGCCTCAGATAAAGCAAACAATAAATAATCCAACAAAATCTTCTTGAGACACACCATGGCAAATAAAAGTGAACCGTTTAATCAACTCAAGACTAAAGCATAAACATAAAAAACATAGGAATGATCAGGTTCAGCATGAACAGTTAGCGCTTTCACATTTCTCAAAAATGCCTCCTCAGACTGTTAACAAAACATCCAAAGTCAAACATTTTAAACCTGAACTCATTAACTTCTAGCCAATCAGTGTATAGGCTAATCATTTAAAAAAACTTTAAAAAAATCTTTTTCTCTACAATTTATGATCGGACAATACAATTATAAGTAAAATGAATAATAATATTTCTCTTACCACCACAGTTTTCTTCTTCTGAATATCCATACAGAGCTTCTTTCCATCAGTATTCAAATACTTAAAAAAAAAAAAAAAAAAAACTCATTCAGACTCCTTTGTGCCTGTATTTGAACATTGCAAGTTCTGTACTCCTGTGAGCTTGCAAAGTTTAAGTTAATGTCAGGTAGTTAACTGAAACACTGCCCCCTGGAATGCTCACTGTTCTGCAGTTGCATTCTTTTTCCGTGGTAGAAGCCCCTACAAACACAGCAGCACGGTGCCATTGGTGGTTGCCTAGTTTGTCTATTCTCAAGGCCACCCCTTTTTTGATACTATTGCCACAATCAGGGAATTGTTCTAATGGGAACAAAAATAAATCCCAGAACCTCTTCAGAGGTATGGGCAGGTGCATTTTCCTCAACCTGACATGTTCTTCCTGTGTTGTCAGCTTTAGACGATACTTTTTTGGCAGCCAGCATTTTGCCTTGCTGTCACCTGCTCCAACAAAATCAGACATATTGTATTAGGTACGACAATCCTATAAATTCCTTTGATAATTTTAGAAATCTACTGCTCACATTTCTTTGTCAGATGCTGTAGCATCTTTAAAAGTCTATACTATCTTTTGTGTCTCAGGTTACCAAATTTTCTTTAAATTGTACTTATGACTGTTGATGTTCTAGCCAGAACTGCTGTCACTGGGTCTGTAATGAGATTTGCCTGGCTATATTCTCAGAATGTGAAAGAGAATGTCAAAAATGGGATTTTGAATAGTTCCCTGGAAAAAGGTGTGTTATTTGGTCCTTTCTCTGATAAGGTCCTTAAAATGTCTGATGAAAGTAGAAAGTTAATTCAGGGTGTTACCCAGATTTTCAGGCCTCCTTTCCAAAACTGAACATAAATCTTCTAGCTGAGGAGAATTATAGAAGAAAGGCTCCAGTGGAGGGATTTATTTTGGTAGGAAAATCTCAACTTAGGTCTTCCTTTCTCCAACAGATACATCAAACTTTGCATGAGGAGCTGTATCAAAAAGAGTGAAAGTACATTGTCTTTGGAACAAGCAAGACAAGTTAAATGTATAAAATGTAAAATGATGGCTCTAATAAATGCTATCAAATCTCTGAAACATCACAGATACCATGCCACCTACTAGTAATCACAGTCAACACTACAGTGATGTGGCACATAAACAACAAAGTGGAAACTGGATCCTACCCCCTTTGCACACTTCTTAGGCTGGGATTGAGCTGGTAGTACATGAAAACTAAAGGTAGGGGTAAGAAATGGTTGATGCATAACTTGGATGGTTGTAGTCTAATACAAAGACATTTAAAAATCATACTGATCCTGCTGAGGTTTCAAGAGGTGAATATGTATTTGTGGACTGTTTGCTGTAAACAAAATATTTGATGTTCTTCGTGTTTTCACTGTTGCAGTCATCACACTTGGGTTATCTGCTTGCAGGTAACCCTCAGTCTGTCCGAATACCAGAGATTTAGTATTTCTGTGTCGGTTGCTGTTGCTACAGGACGGACATCAGGTCATCAGGGGTATAAAAACAGGCAGCCGACGCTATTACATCAGTCTTTCTTGCCAAGGAGCCAGAAGCAGAAGCAGTTTGCAAGTGCCGGCAAGGCCGCTACCTGAATTTTCATTTTCGAATTGAATAATCCTGAAGTCTTCTAAAGCTAAGTACCCCATTGGGGATCCTTTTTTCTTGCTCTAACCGATATCAGAAAAAGTTAACAATTGTCTTGCCTGTGGAAAGCAAATACCTCACAGAGATTTTCATTCTTACTTCATCTGTTTAGGCCCAGACCACGACGTCCCTCAATGTCAGTTTTGTGCCTTGCTTAACGCCCGGACCATTCATCATCAGGCTCTCTTTGTCACTAAATTCTTTCGCTCTCGATCTCTGTATTCTGAAATGGCTTCAGTAAGCCATCCGTCTACCGATTTTCCGAAAAAATGTAAGGATAATGACAGAGACAGACCGCATAGGTCCAAATCTGTCGACGACACTTCTGTTAAGCTAGTCACCAGTCCGCCGTTACTCAATGAGGTGCCTTTGCAGCCCCTGATGCCCACATCAATGGATTTGCAGGTCTCTGCTGAGACCCATTCGGAGTATGCCGCAAGATGCTTCTTCGGCCATGGAACCTGCGGATGTCTCCACCTTGGATGGGTCCAGAGTTGCTGTGCAAGCACTGGCTTCTGAGGCAGTTCTTCATTCTACCGATGTTTGAATCAAACCGATGACTTCATTTCTAACCAAGACTGCCGAGTTTCTCAGGCCCAGAGTATGCACTATGCCTAGAAAACCGACAACCAAAGCGCATGCTCAGGCTCCCATGCCACAAAAACAAATGCTTAGAATGGCTGAAGACCTTATTACGCTGATTAGGGGAAGTCACCCTTCCCCTGCCAAGAGACCAAGAATCCAGTCCCCTTCAGGTTTTGCAGACCAGGAGTCTGATGACTCTGAGATTTCTGATTATGAAGACTTGCCCTTATCCACCTATGAGGATTCAGATGCAGAGGAATCCATTCCCTCTGCCTCCCCTCCAGAGGATTTTTCTTTTGTTGAAACCTTGCATACTTTAAGAGAGCATTTCCATTGGGAATGCCAAGACTATCCTCAATCCAAAAAGAGACTCAGAGAATTTTTAGAGTTGCCTCAGCACAGGCTTTTAGCTATACCCCCTGCCCTAGATGTTGTGGATGATGTTTTTATGGAATCCAGCTTTACTCCTGACACTTTACCTCCTGCCCCAGGAAACCAGATAGGTACTACAGAGTACCTGATACTCACAAGTTTCTTTTCAAGAATCCTACTGCTGACTCAGAGATTATTTCCCAGGGGAAACACAATGAAGAAATGTCCGGTGCAAGAAAAGGAAGCTGCATTAATAAAAAACGTAAAGCTGCTCGTTTAGTAAAATACACTTTTTGTCCAGATGCACACCGGACTTCTTCAGACAAAAGAATACAACTAATATAGAAGCACATACTTAAATACTAGTATAAGAAGGCACATGACAAATTATACCCTATCCTAGTACAGCAATAAGCTCTAAATGAACTGCTCTGCTTAAATAATTAAACAAATAAATAATTGCTTCAAAGAACCCCACCCTCCATCAGTAACACAAAAAGCAAGAAGGGGGATATCAACAGTCCTCTTACTACCATCAACACTTAAAAGAAGATTAAATTAAATTCAAAGCATGTTAAAGGTAAAAACAAAATAAAGTAAAATAAAAACAAGCCTCAACACCTCAAATCAGTAAAACAGTTCACATTTAAAATGAGTACAGCACCCAGTTTAAACCACTGTTCAATTACCACATATTCATAAGCAGATAAGCAGAAATATAGTCTCATCATTCTATACATACAAAACAGACTTGTAATTAAAAATATTAGTCAAGTGACACTTACCGTTCTGCGGTGGAACTTCATGTAAATTGCAGTTGTTCCAGATGCCATGCTTTTACTAGGTATCCATACACATTTCAAAGCATTTGCAACCTTAAGACCAACTTAACCCACAAAACAGGGCCTGGCGTATAGAGATATATAAGAACAAAAATATATAAACATTTGAATGTACAGGCTCACTTGACTTCCCTAAAAGGATTATAACCCTGCCTGTGAGTGTTGCCATGAAAACAGTGAACAGTTGAAAATTTTTTTTCACGATCTTTTCCGTCCATCAACACGTCCTGTAAAAGGAGCTCATTGGTTCAAATGAATCTGCAAGGGACAAAACAATCCCTTGCAATAACCAATGAGTGAAGAGCTACATAAAGGGAAACCCACTAACCAGAAACCCTTATAAATGTCAAGAGAAACAAACAAGAAGAGATAGCAGTTAAAGTACGTGAAACACAAGCAACAGGATAAAGCCCCTAAGCAACCCCGATAGAATAAATCATTTCCCAGGGGCCTAAAGGTATCAAGGCTACTACAGCCAAGAATCCCTCCCCTTCGAACAGGGATTGCAGAGCTTTGGACAGATGAGGTAGGAAGGTATATACCTCTGCGACTCTTGCTATTAGAGCAATGAATTGCCAGTTTCACATGCTGAAGTTCCAGGAACATATTATGGAACTCCTTAAGCAAACAATGGTAACTTTTCCAGACTGTGCAGAAAATAAAAGAACTGCAGGAGCTTATGCACTCCACAAACCAAGTCAGTAATCATAAGTTCATAGGTTCATAGGCAGGTACTAGGCCATTTGGCCCTAGGGCTTATACAAGCCTAGCCAAAAAGGTACCCTGGCTCTCGCATACTTTAAAGTGTGGCTTTGATGCCCTAGAAGCATCTTGCAGGGCTGCAGTCACTGGCTCTGTACTGAGAAAACATGCTTGGCTGAAGGAGCAGACTTGCCAGACCATGTCAAATCAAAATTACTAGATGCTCCTTTGAATAAGGACTGTTTGTTTGCACCAAAGCAGAAGAGGTTCTTAAAAAGATGGAAGAAAAAGCTAAATCTATGCAGACTGTTAAAGAATTCTTACAAGCGCAACCCTGTAGATTCAGTAGGCATTGCCCTTCAAAACACTGGTCCATTCCAACCCCCTCCAGGCCTTCTCAAACAAGACCCAGGGGAAACAGACCACTCAGACTACAGTGTCAGGGTATGCAGAGATCTAATCAATGGAGTTCCCCCACCCCTAAAGCAGGGAGTGGTAACCCACCTCCTTACAGAAAAAGCTCACGATGACTTCTTCACTCCACTTCCCAGCCCTGCCCAATTGCTTGTGCCCCAGGAGGAAAACTTGCCCTTCATGCAAAAAACTGGATGTCCGTCACCCTGGACCGATAGGTCCTCAACATTGTATCCCAGGGATACAAATTTTATTTCCATTCACTGCCAACTCCAACTGGGTTTCCAGACCTTCCTCCAAACCAGTGGGCAGTGGCTCAAAACCAAGTACCTTCCCTGCTCAATTTCAGAGCTATTCAGCCTGTTCCAGTAGAACAGAGGGGTCAAGGATTGTACTCCAGACTCTTCTTGGTACCCAGGAAAGATGGCTCTTGGTGCCCAATCCTGGATCTTTCAATTCTCAGCACCTTCCTGGTGGTACCAAAATTCAAAATGCTTACCCTGCAACATCTTCTTCCTGTGCTAGCCAAGGATGCCAGGTTAGTCACCCTAGACTTAAAAGAAGCCTATCTGCACATCCCCATATGGGAGTCATGCAGGAAGTATCTACGTTTCAGGGCAGGATCTATGCATTGTCACTTCTCTGAACTTCCCTTCAGCTTATCTACTGCACCCAGGGTATTCACAAAATGCCTGGCTCCAGCCATTGCATACTGCAGGCAGAGAAATATCCAAATTTATCCGTACTTGGACGACTGCCTGATTCAGGCAGACAGTCAGGAATTGCTGCTGTAGCACCTGGCATTTGTAAAAAAACTTCTCACTTCCTTTTGGTACACCATCTTCTTCTTCTTCTTCTTCTTCTTTCGGCTTTTCCCGGTTAGGGGTCACCACAGCAGATCACCTGTCTGCTCATGATTGGCAGTGGAGTTTTGTATGGTGTTGAGTTGCCAGCCCAGCCCAACCTTCCACAGAAGGTACACACATGCACACACTCACACCTAGGGCCAATTTAGAGTGTCCGATCCACCGACAGCATGTCTTTGGGATGTGGGAGGAATCCGGAGCACTCGGAGGAAACCCACACGACCACAAGGAGGACATGCAGAGTCCACACAGAAGGCAACCCAGCCAAGGATAGAACCGGAGAACCTCTTGCTGTGAGGCGGCAATGCTAACACCGTCAATGAAAAGAAATCACAGCCGGTACCCAGTCAAAAGATTGTAGTCCTAGGAGCAAGCTTGGACGCAACTTCCCAGATGGCATTCCTCACTTCAGAAAAAAAGCAAGTCTGTCTGACAGACTACTTCAAAAAAATGGCCACCAGAACCCAGCTATCTGCAAGAAAAATACTGCAAGCCCTAGGGTTCATGGCCTCATGTATCCTGCTAATTCCATATGCAAGACTGCATATGAGGAAACTTCAATGGTACTTAAAAAGTCTATGGTGCCAACATTCTCAGGACCTGGAAACAGCCATTCCTATCATACCCTATCTAAGGACAGAGTTCCTTTGGTGGGCAGAAGCATGCAACCACAAAAAGAGACTGCCATTTATTCAACCCTATGCCGCCCAGACCCTGATCACAGATGCATCAGACTATGCATGGGGGGGGGTTCACATGGATGGGAAATGTATTCAGGGCCACTGGAGCCCAAGTCAAGTTCATCTGCACATCAACCAAAAAGAGATGCTAGCTGTACAGAATGCCCTGACAGCGTTCATATCCCTACTCTTTCCAGGACAATTGCTAGTAAAAACAGACAACACCACAGTTATGTGGTACATCAACAAGCAGGGGGGAACCCATTCCTACCCACTCTGCAGGTTAGCCATGGCCCTGTGGAACACAGCCTTGGACATACAAGTCCATCTACAAGCTCAATTCCTGCCAAGCAAACAAAACTCACTGGCAGATGACTTAAGCAGAAATTTCCTAGACCCACATGAGTGGAAACTGGAGCCCAGCATCCTCAACCTTCTGATTCAGAAATGGGGGACCTCAGAGGTGGATCTCTTTGCCTCCGCCTACGACCACCAGCTCAGCAAATTCTGCACCAGGAATCCTCACAGCAGGGCCTGGAAGGTGGACGCCCTATCCTTTCAATGGGAAAAGCTCTCAATCTATGCCTTTTCCCCTCTTCCCCTTCTCTCAAGAGTATTACTCAAGATAAAACAAGACAGGCCAAGGACAATTCTGATTGCCCCGGACTGGCCATGCCAGCACTGGTACCCACTCCTGTGCAGTTTGACAAAGGTGCCACCCTGGCACATACACCAGACCCCAACCCTGCTCTCTCAGCAGGAGGGACCGATTTTGCATCCACAACTGCAAACCCTAAATCTTGCAGCCTGGCTTATTCCTTGAATTCCCCACCAGCAACCCAAAGCAAACAGGTGCTGAACATTATCCCTGAAGCAAGAGGAGGGGACACAGCACTGCCCTCCTTACCTCTAATCCTGGATTACCTACCAGAAGTACTCCACAGAGGCTTATTCTTCTCCTCCATTAAGATCCATGCCCCTGCCATCTTGGCTCATTACAACACTGAGCCACCTCTGTTCTCTCATCCTCTCATCAAACTGTCCCTGAGAGGGGCAAAAAAGTTAAGGTCACCAAGGAGAGCACCCACCCCTGCTTGGGACCTTAACTTTGTACTGGAAAACCTCACTCTTCCCCCCTTTGAACCTGCTGCTTCAGCAGAGTTAAAATTTGTCTCTTGGAAAACAGCTTTGCTTCTAACCATCACTTCAGCTAGAAGGGTGTCTGAGCTACAAGCACTGATGGCTGTGGAATCCTTCATTATTTTCCATGCTGACAGGGTTTCCCTCAGGGCTAACCCTTCCTTTATGCCTAAGTGGTGTCCAGTGTGGCTCTCAACCAATCCATCCATTTGCCAACCTTCTTCCCTAATCCTCAAAATAAAGGGGAACGGATCCTGCACTCTTTGGACATGTACAGACAGCTCAGATTCTACCTTGATAGGACTAAGCCCTTCAGAAAATCTGACCAGTTACCAGTCAGCTTTGCAACAGGGGCAGTGGGCAAAGCCATTTCAAAACAAACCATTTCCAAATGGATAGCACACTGCATCCATTTCTGCTACAAGCACCATGGAAAGCCAACCTCTCAGAGGGTTAGACCACATTCTACTAGGGCTACATCTACCTCTACAGCATTTCTCAGGGGAGTCCCTACCAGGGACATCCTGGAAGCTGCCACCTGGACCTCTGTACACACCTTCACCAAGCATTACCACCTACCTATCTTTTCCAAATCCAGGACAGGTTTTGCTGCAGCAGTCTTGCAAGGCCTTCTAGCCAGCCCTAACTCTTCTTGACTGCTTCCACCCTTCCTCACCTTTAGGAATCTGCCCAAGTGTGATGACTGCAACAGTGAAACATGAAGAACATAGTACAGTTGTGTACACTTACCGCAATGTAGATGTTCAAGTGTATTCACTGTTGCAGTCCTGGTTTCCCTCCCTCCAGCCCCCTGTTTTTTTTCTATAGCTCTCTCTCTCTCTCTCTCCTCTCTATGGCTGTTACTGTTGGTATTGGTATTTACTTTTTACTGGTTGTGTTTTTCCCACCATAACTTAGCTCCCTATTTGGGGGCCCTGAGATTTGGGGCAAGAAAAACTGATGTAATGGCGTCGGCTGCCAGTTTTTATACCACTGACGACCTGACATCAGTCCTGGAGTGACAGCAACTGACGCAGAACTACTAAATCTCTGGTATTCGGGCCGACTGAGGGCTGCCTGCAGGCAGATAACCCAAGTGTGATGACTCGAACAGTAAATACCCTTGAACATCTACATTTATAGTAAGTGTACACAACTGTACTTTCTTTAGGTCATTGAATAGTTTTGTTGAAATCTGTAACAAAACTGTATAATTTTAAACTTCTTTACATTGGAAAACTGCTGACTAACAAATATGGGTTCTTTAAGTCAGTTTCCATTAAGAAAGTATTTCTTTTTCTTTTTTCTTTAGCCAGTGTAACTGACAGTTTCTGTTTTTTCTTCTTCTTCAGAGATTATGAATCGTTGGATCCATTTGACATAAAAAGCAATAATAAAAAGGTATGCAATTTGCATAGTTTGTATTTTAGCAATTTGCATGTAATCTGGTGGTTGGCAGTAGGTGTTTACATCGAATGTATTGCAAAATAATTTTGTATAATTAAAAATAAGTATGCTTTTAAGTTAACAGTTTTACATTGATATTGCAGTTACATCATTAAAGTAAAAGTATATACCAGTCGAGGTACTATTCATCAGTTTCGGTGAGGTGAATTGTGCACTAAATGTGATGACATCTATGTCAAAGTGAAATGGGGAGTAGAACTGAAAGTTTTCTTGAGCTGTTCCTTTCCAGATTTTGGTCTCAGTGGCTGCCTGGAGTCTTCCTTTACACTAGAAAAGAGAGGTATTAACCATACATAATGTGCATTTTTAATGGCAATATAACTTCAGTAATTTTGTGTTAATGAGTGATGAGTTGATACGTTTTGGAAACCGCTACTCAAATCTAATAATGATCTTCATCGTATAGTCCCTAGTCACATTCCCTATGTCACCACCTGCATACTGTACAACTCGTGAGTACGCCAACATTTCAGTGCTTCTTGATCAGCCTGAAAATAGGCGTGTTCATACTGATTTTACCAAATTAATGAACAAATGAAGAAAAACTTCTCAAAAGCTGACCACAATCTCCTATGGGAGGGTATCAGTAGCTTCACACCACCGTCCCCCTCAGAGGATGCAGACAGCTATGCTGAACAGTACACAGTGCAGTATACAAGCACCTGTACAACTGCATGGGCTGAGCCACACTCAACAGAACTAAAACCTGCTCCTCAAGGAAACACAAACCTGTCTGGTGGCCATCGTCTATCAATAGGCTTTACAACAAAAGGAAGAGACTGTTGTCCACTGGTAAAAAGGAACAAATTCCAAATTGGAAAGACTCCCTCCTCAGCCTCAACAAGCAAATTAGATCACTGTTGAAAACCTCCAAAGCCAATTATGAAATGAAACTAGCCTCTGAAAAAAAGGGAAACCACAAAGCCTTCTTCAGTTATGTCATGAACCTCCATGACAAAGCCCAGATTTGTTCCGAATTAGTACTTATCAGTACCACTTACACTGATCCTGTTGACTTAGCCAACCTGCTAGCAGATAGGTTCAGTGCAAACTTCACCCCCCCATCCCCCCAGAGGCCCATTTGACATCCCCAATACTTGTCCTGCACCTCACATCTCCATAGATCAAGTGTTAAAGGCCCTATCCAGGGCAAAGAACACAGCTTCAGTGGGACCTGATAGTATTCCAGGCTGTATTTTACACCATCTCCAGTAAGAACTAGCTTTGCCATTGAGCACTCTATTCAACCACAGCCTAAGTACAGGCTTCATTATGGTCCGTACATAATTTCTTTGTTTGCCATTATCCCAGTGATTTTACTAGTAGCAATCATTTACACTTCACATTATTCTAAAGGACCAAGCCAAAGTAGATTCAGAGGTCAACGATTAATTTTTAATTACCTGTGCTGAACAAGTCATTGTGAGCTTTACTTGAATGTTAAATTAGTTTAGGTAAGTTGTAAAAATTAACTGCTTCTATATAGTATAGAAACAAAGGTGGTTTTGAGAAATATAGTGAAAGACAAGCTAAATTACATTAACTGCACTGAAAGAGAGAAGAGGTATTTATTTGTTAAAATAATATTAAAAGTCAACATTTTCAGTTTCCCATGCACACAGAACAACATCAACTGTCAAGTTTTGAGATACTTTTTAACTCATACAGAAGAGATTTGAACAGCTTAGCTGAGTTGATACATGGTCTTTTAACATGTCTCTGAATTGTTCCAAATTTGATGGAAAATATCAAATTTCATCCAAAAGTAACAGTGCCACAAAATTCTGAGTGTCCCCTTAAATCATGATTTATTTACACTTTGCAGACTTCCCATTGTCAGTGATGTAGGTTATGATGACATCACTAGAGCCACAATCTTGAGTAATTGTGAAGAACCAAGGGCAAGAGCATGGCTGCTTACTTGCCCAAGAATAATGGATACAGTTAAAAATAATGAAGGGACAAAGACCAAAAGTCAGAGCAAAGACACAGGACCGCTTCTGTGTGAAAATGTGTGAGCTTCCAAATGGAGAACAAATCATATTTAGATGGAGAAAGGGAGACTTCACTTTCAGGCTATGGAGACTGCTGGTCAATTATGGGCTGTACAAAAGGGAACCCTCAGACACCTCTACATCCACCCTCAGTTCATTTATTCTTATTCATTTACAAAGTATGTAGAGCAATGTTTTGCGCTGACATGCATTTTTTAACCATAAAAAGTAAGAAACTATAATGGTTGGTAGTGACACTTTTGATTGACTGTAGTCCCTTTGATTTACCAGAAAAATCAGTAATTTTGCCAGAAGTGTGGCAAAAAAAAATTAGGAAAAATCAGGGACATTCAGGGAAATTAGGGGCAGTAGAGGGGTATTGGGTGGCACAAAGGTAACAGATGGCAACAATACAGTGCTATTACAAAAAGTCAGAATGTAAAAGAGGAGGAGGCAGAATGCAGAACAATGAAAGTAGGAAGACCTGAGGACCTGGAATTCAGGAAGTATTGTAATTCAGAGGTAGCGAGTCTGCCACAAACCATGTAAGTAAAATTCACTCTGATCAGAGCCTATTGGAAGAGCTGTCTCTCTCTCTCTCTCTCTCTCTCTATATATATATATGCGTACATAAATGCACACATGTATTTATATATATAAATATATATGTGTGTGTGTGTGTGTGTGTGTGTATGTAGATATATATATATATATATATATATATATATATATATATATATATATAAACAACCACTTTGGAGACTCACAGTGTGGATAAAATGCTCTTTATTTACAGTGACTTTGTGCTGTATAGTGCTGTCAGCACGTCTCAAAAGAGTTTTCTAATAAGCAAAACAAATTATTCAAGATACTGATATTTCACTTTAGGTGCACACTTCAAAATTCAAGGCTTGAATATTGCTCACAGTTCAGTATGTTTTAAAGTCTGTTGGAAATGTCAGTGATGCAGCTATGTGAAATATGCTTCTTAAATCTTCCAGAACTGACAATTTACAAAGTTTATCCACTTAAGACCTGTCTTATTTTCTACTCAGGGTGTTAGTCCCTCTGCCACTTGTGAGACTTACTTCTCATTTTAACAACAATAGCTCTCTATAGTACTTCATCTCTTTCTGCCAGAGAGGCTCATGTATCTCTCTGTCTTTTTCTGAATCTCCCTTTTATAAGAAGGGAGTTGACCTCCTCCACTTAGGAGAAGTATGCAAATACATGCATACCCTTCTCATATTCCACCAGAACTGCAGCTCCCCACATCCTGCAGCATTCTTTTGGAGGCTGTATACTGCAACGTATCTATCTGTCTATCTATTTGTTGTCCTTTAAGAACACTAGACATCACATTTGAAATATTAACTCCATTTTCTCCTCTGGGTATTTTCTCTAGGTGGCTCTTGACTTTATTTAAAATGTTGCTAGCTGATTCAGTGTGCAACTGAATGACATTAATTTTAGTCATTTAGTCATGTATTTACATATTTATGTCATATAAGTTATTATCTTTTGATGTTTCATGACATGGTTCATATTTTTGTGGCAGCTTTTTGTAATTACATTTTTTTCTCCTGCTAATCATTCATCTGTTTTTTTTTATCTGTGTGCATTAAGGGATTACCTTTCAAATGTTTCATCACATTGCTTCTGTTTTTATTGCAGATACTTGTATTTCATTGTTTTTATGTTTTTTGCTTATTTTCCTGTTGTCAGGTTATCCATTTTTATTGCATGAATGTATTTCTTAAGTGGTAATGTTATGACCTCTAATGTTGACATGAATTATTTACATGCTGATCGTAAATAGTTGTGACTTTCCATGGCGCTGGCCTGGATTGCATACATAGTTCACAGATTCTTAGATGTATAATAGGCTAACAACCACTTGGACATTTATAAGTGTAGCTATGAATTCCAAATGTATCCCACAAGTTATTTGAGCCTTAGAAGTTGTTGTAAGGGGTACATGTAAGCATAACTCTCAAATATCCAGAGTTTTGCAGAATGTCCAGACTTTTGCCTCATGTTTTTGGTATGTTCCTAATACAGTTCATGGATTTCTGGCAAATTACTGAGCACTGAAGTCACTAAATAATAATGTACATTTGAGATTCAAACTACGTATCCTTCAGAAAGTACATGCTAGTGTGAATCCTGTTATTTGAGCTAATTTTTAAGTGTATAAGTGTAATATTTAAAATATGTTCCTATTTTTGGGCCTTTCACCTCCTGTTATTTAAGGCTTTGTCCAGATTTCTTGCTGTAAAGGATTGAGAGCTATGCATGTAAGCTAGGGTATGATTTACAGACTGCCTCTGTCCATTGGAGACATAGGTGCTGGTCATGTACATACTGAAGGGGGCATTGTACTTAATGATGGGTCTGATGGGGTCCGAATACAGAGAAATGATGACCTCCTTGGACCTAGTTGCCATGACCTTGCTTATAGGTTGAACAATATACAATACAAGATGGTTTCCTTACTATCGTAGACACATTGGTCTAAAGACAGGTTACTGTCTACATATGTCCCTAAATCCCTGACTACTGAATCCACTCTTAGGGGCATGTTATCAATGAGGTAGTTTCCTAGGGTGGCTGACTTCTCAAATGCTACTATTATGCATTTCTTGATACTAAGTGTTAAGCCATGGCTTTAGTACTGGTCATTTGTTTGTATTAGTCCTTCCTGTAAGATGTTAGTGTCTTGGTAGGATTCTGTTTCTGCTCCTAGTTTGCCATCATATGTAAACTTAGTCAGCCAGAGACCTTTGACATTGGCTTTGACTGGTGATTCCCTGCTGGGTGAGGAAGTAAACCTATATTTTCTTGTCTGTGAGTGATGACGATGCTTTGTGTTTTAACTGCTCCATTTTGTTTTCTGTTTTAAGAAGTCTGCTTGGCCTAGTGTTTTTGTTTTTTGTCCTGTGTGACAGATAGACACTTAAATTAGCTAGTCTGCACATTTCATGTTTTTCATTGGTTAAATTGTTTGAGTGATACTTAGATACACAGTTAATTTCTGGGTCTTTGTCTTTTTCTGAAAAAAAATTCAAGCCTGCATATTAAGCTAAAGCACTCTTGGTTATTTCCTACTGGGTGAGGAAAGTAAACCTATATCTTCTTGTTTGTGAGTGATAAAGCTGATTTCTGTTTTACCTGCTCTGTTTTTGTTTTCTGTTGTAAGAAATCTGTTTGGCCTGGTGTTTTTATTCTGTGTGAGAGATAGACAATTAAATTAGCTAGACTGCACATATCACATGGGTCAGCCTTTCAGCTTTATTTTACTGTACTCCCCAAACACCAAGTGCACTGAATACTTCACTTTCTCTGAGGGACAGGCCAACCGCTTTCTATCGATTTCCTGGGTTCTTGGCTGATGTACTTCAAGGCCTATTTAGCTATTTCTCCACTTGCTCTTTTGCTATCGCCAGATTTACTGGCGCCTGACAAATCTGGTCCTCCCTCACACCTTTTCTTCCATTTCCCTCTGTGGCCCGACTGCATCGATTTCTTTGCCAGTGATCAGTTTCGCCATCAGTTGCCCTCTCTGAACCTTCCTGCAACCTTCCTCCATCATCGCCAACCTCTCTGCTCCTTCCTGCTCTCACTCTGTGAGTTAACTTTTGATAGGCTCTTCTGATCTTCATATAGTTAGATTTATTTTGATAAGCCCCCTTTTTCATTCGGAAATAATTTTTATCTGCGGCACGATTACATCACAACCTTCCTTTCAAAGCTCCATCTTTGATGCAGGTTCATCAGGCACATCTCTTCCATCTCCATCTACTCTTAAGGTTCTTCAATGCAGTATTGGGTATTTCTTTCTGTAAAGTTCTTCTGGCAGTTTTCTTTGTTTCTCCTTTTGTGTTTTTTTGAATCTTCCTTTCCTTTAAAAATTCATCCTTCTCGGAGTTCCTCCTTTTCCTTTCTCAGAAATCCTTTTCCCCCCCTGGTTTCTCTTTATCTTCCTTGAAACTTTAGCTTCAAACTGCAGCTTCATGTGGAAAACTTTCTATTGGTGGTGGCTATCACATCAGCTAGAAGAATTTCAGAGCTCGTTCTCACTCAGTTGTTCATTTCCTGTTGAGTTTCATACTGTGAGTTCCATCCTTTTTGCCTAGACTGGTGCCAACATCAAATCTAAACCAATGCATTGACCTCCCTGTCTTTTTTCCAAATCAATTCAATTCACCGGTTCAAAAACAATTAAACACTGTGGTAAGTCTCGACAAAACTTTACTACTTACTACGGAAGGAATTAAGTGGAAATTCACTTGGACATTCAGCAAACAATTCAGAACTGTTTCAGCAAGGGACGGAATTCTTCAAGGGTCAAAGGTATCTCTCTGCAGACTAATGTCTCTGACATGAGATTTATGAGATCTGAGATTGATTAGATAAAGCTGCAAAGCCCAAAGTTTCATTCCACCAGAGCTTTTTGACTGCTTTTAGCCTTCCAAGACAGACTGCCTATTGACACCATCTGTGCAGCGCTACTTGGGGCTACTCCTCACACTTTTATTTAGGCATTAGTTATATTTTTAATTTAGCAGCATACATTCTAGCTTTTTGTTCTGCCACCAGGGGTCTGTCTGTTCCTGCTAGGCGGGACAAGGACAAGACAACCAGCTTATCAGGAGCAATCCCGAAAGAATAGTGGGCTAGAAGATATATAATTTATAGTAGTACCATAATAGCGTTCTTCTGCGTCTTCTCCTCTTCTATTCTTCACCCTCCCTCCTTCTTCCTGACAGACAGACCTAGAGGACTTGTGACCCTCTACCTTCTACCTCTTCACCTACCTATATATTATTATGCATATTTATTTGTTTTGATGTATTTCACCTTCTTTCTCACTGTTGAGGTGGATTCTGTTTTTTTTTCTATTTTTTTTTCTTTGTTTTGTATGGTTAACATTACAACTTAGATCTGAGGTAACTATCTAGCTAGCTGTGGAGCATGGGGGAGCTGGGAGCCTCGAGGCGGTGGAACCAACTCTCGAAGGAGTGGTGGAGCCGGAGCGGGTGGTCGGCCAAACCCATCCAGCAAGAAGAAGGAAGAGAAGAGACACTAACATGGAACGTTATGGTAAGAACATAACTTCTATTTTTTCATTGTTTAAACTGTTTGAGTGATACTTAAATGCACAGTTAATTACTGGGTCGTTACCTTTTTCTGAAAATATTGCACTCCTGGATAAACTAAAGTACTGCTGGTGATTCCCTGCTGGGTGAGGAAAGTAAACCTATATTTTCTTGTCTGAGTGATAAAGCTTTCTGTTTTACCTGCTCGATGTTGTTTTCTGTTTTAAGAAATCTGTTTGGCCTGGTGTTTTTATTCAGTGTGAGAGATAGGACTTAAATTAGCTAGGCTGTACATTTCACATGTTTTTTCATTGGTTAAATTGTTTGAGTGATACTTAAATACACAGTGAATTTCTGGGCCTTTTTCTTTTTCCTGAAAAGATTTCAAGCCTGCATAAACTAAAGCACTGCTTCTGATTTCCTGCTAGTTTATTCAGCCACCCTTACCTTCATTGATGTGTTTTTTATACCTTGTGATTTTAAGCTGTCCACCCCTGCTGTAAATTGAGCTTAATAAGCTCCTTCCTTTCTACACTGCTGTTGATATCTTGAATTATTTGCCTTTCCTTGTGCTTATATTGGAAAAGTAAACACCAAACCCTTAGACACATGGCTAGAATGAAGTGAGAGCTTAAGCCTCAGAAAAGCATTAAAAATCACACAAATATTTCAAAGTGCTTTCATTCTTTACTTTAAGAAACATAATAACTATTAATACATCTTAAACACATTTTAGTAAGAATGTTTTGTTGGATCTCCTTGTGGTACGGTTCCCTGTAATAATTGTAAGTTTTGCAGGTACATTAATACCACAAGTAATTTTTATTTTAAACATTGTGGATTTAATTTAATTTGTAAGGATAGATATGGTTATAATAGTGATGATATTATTTATTTAGCTTTCTGCACCAACTGTGGCTGTTTTTATGTTGGAAAACAATTAGGAAACTCTTGCAAAGAATGCAAGAACATATTTTGGCGATCAGAAAACAGGATGTTACCAATCTGCTAACTAAACACAGTTTGTGTTGTTCAGATTTTCATAAATTTGTGCTTTTAGTTGTTGAGAAGGTCGACCAAAACATGTTCATTGACACTTTTCCTAATTATTTTGAACAACAAGAATTAAAATGCCAAGTGTTTTTAAGGGCAGATTTCCCCCCAGGACTTAATGAAATAATTTCCATTGAAAGTCTTCTTAAGAATAAGATTATTTAAGTGTTTATTTTTCACATGAACATTTATAAAATGCTTTCAAGAATTGTGTAGCAGAGCTTGTATATATGTCTTTTAATTAGTTCTGTGTGTGGTTTACATTTTTACATGGATCCTATTGGATGAATTTATAGTGATGTTATCTTTGGTTTTATATTTAAGCTGTATTAATAGTTCTTATGTTTATTTTCTGATGAAGTTCTGAAAGTAAAGAATGGAAGTGTTTAAAAGTATTTCTGTGTTTTTTAGTGTTTTATAGTGGCTTGAGCTCTCATTTTGTTCCAGCCGTGTGTCCAAGGGTTTGGTGTTTATTTCGTTGTTTGTACCCTTTGCTTCTTCTTTCATTTTATCAAGTTGTTCGTGGAGTGTTTCCCATGGCTGAGTAGGCATCGAGTCTCAACCTCCACAATAGTGGTGGAATAACAACAGTAAATAATAATTTGGTTTCTCAATCAGACAGGACTGGTAAAAGTGATTCCAATTTGAATTTAAGTATTCATCAGGTATCTGATTAACTGCATACACTTACCTAGACACTTGAGGAAGTTATTGGAAAAGCACAAACTGTTGTTGAAAGAAAGCACCATTGTTTTTCAGTTTTCAGCCGGTCTAGTGCAGACAACAATGTTTTTTTTCCGAAGAAAACACAGTTGTGGTCAACGAAGGTGAGTATGGACACCATGAATGGTTAAGTAATCTTTTGGTAAAAAACAGGGTGAATCCTTTTTCCACCTTTTCCCTGGGTCATGCAAATTCTGAAAGTGGAAGTAACACCCCTGTGTCACCTGATTGTAAGACTATTATTCACCAGTTAGAAAATAAACTTTTAAGGTACAAGTCTTTGGAATTAGTGAATTTTTATCTCAATAAATGTTGTGAGATGCAATTAATACCCCTTGAGCTAAGAGTTTATAAATTTCCCAATGATATACAGTATACCTATAAAATTTATTCTTATATCTGTGATGTTTGCTGTAAAGCTGGGCTACATGCTCTCCAGCTGTTAGCCGAGTGGAATTGTAACAAAGTGCAGATTTTAAAAGATGAAATTAGTTTACTGGATACCCAAGTTGTTAGCCATCCTTCATTTTGGTTGGTCAGACAATTATATGATAACATTAATACTAAAATACAAAGACATGTGGATACCATCATTTATAAAAAGAAGAAAAAGTTGGAGAGGGACTCTTTGGCTTACAGTAGCAGGCAAGCTTTTACCTTGAAAAGTTTACAACAAACAGATTATTTGGGTTCAAAAGTTTTTAGACCAACTAGATATTTTTTTCCAATAGTCCAAGTGTAACTGTTACCAGAGGGGTACAATCAAATATATCTAAGTTGGGTGACAATATAGGTAGTGTAGACATCTCCAGTGGTGAGGCAGTGGCTTTTTCTTTTTCTAGTGGTGAAATTTCTTCTACTTTCAACTCAGTTCCCTTCCCCCATTGGGCTGAATGCAGTTGGGTCCAGACCAGTGAACTAAAGTGAATCAGGGAAAGAGATGAGGGAGGGGAAAGGAACGGTGATTCTGGACCGGTGAGCTTATCTCATTTCCCAGGTATTTACAGAAGATGAACTCAGAGTACTTTCTAAGGGATTCACTTTAATTTCTGCAAGAATAGCTCATCTCTTGATGTTTTGACTGAGTTTAAACTTTTTATTAGAAATTTACATTTGAAGTTTATACTTGATGGTGTTTCTTCACAGAATGAGAGTTTTATTTAAAAAAAAAAAAAAACTAGTGTTGCTAACCTGCCACTTAATAACACTTTGAATGTTTTTCTATAATGCGTGAGGCAGATTTTTATGACATGGTTAATACATAGAAGGGTAAGAATAATTACAGGAATCAATATTTTAATTTAAATCAGAGTGAACAGTTAGCCTTTCAAAAGCTTTGTAATTACCATGTTTTATGGTTTATTAAGGCAGAGAAGAGCAACAGATTAGTTGTAATGAATATGTCTGATTATAAAGATGTCATGTCCAGATTTCTTTCAGATACCAAAAATTACAAGAAGGTGTCCAAAGACGCAGTCAGACACAATTTTAAGATGTTTGATCTTTTTTGTTAGACCTGTTACATCAAGGTTACCTTGACTTTAATTGTTTGAATTTTTTCTTGTTGAACAACCAGAGTTGGGGAAGATTTTCGGCATACCTAAAATATATAAAAATTTAGAGAAGCATCTATTTAGCTCAGTCGTTTCCACCCCAATGAATAAAACAGTTAGGATTGCTTCTTATTTGAACTCTATTTTAAACCGTGTTGCACAGAAAAGCACCTTCTGTCTTAAAGATTGATGGTTGTTTTTAGATAACCTTAAAAGTTATGAGTGTAATGGTAATGGTAATGAGAATACTTTTTATACTATAGATGTAAATTCTTTGTACACTACAATCGACAAAGAAGGTATTGAATTTGTCAGATTATATCTGGACAAGTACTCTGGTATGACTAATTCAGGCATTAATACAGTCTGTCTTTTGCTTAAAATAGTATTAATTAACTTTTTTTTCAATTTGGTGATAGTAGTTACCAACAAATAGCTGGGGTTGTGATAGGGACCAAAGTGACTCTGGTGTTTTAGAACCTCATAATGTATAGGTGGGAGATGGAATTTTTGACTCAAATGTCCTTATTTCAGCACGTTTCTTTTTATAGAAGATACACTGATGATCTTGTTTTTGTGTGGACGGAAAGTATTGATTTCGTAAGCGATTTGTATTGCAGTTAGTGATGAAATAGTGAATTTAATGTGATTTGCACTGTGTCACTTTAAATATGCAGGATGAATTAATGCTTGAATGCAAGCTGTTTGTGTTAATTAGAATTAATTAATTAAAATGAATAAGTATATAAGCTAATTGCAAAATGTAAGCTTTGTAATCCGTGAAGGCGAAAGGCCGAGGTACCTGATCGCTTACGAAATAAAGAATATACTCTGGTGAAGTGCTGGTGATTTTGTGTTATACTTCATCATTTGTTTGCTGGTGTTTTTTGAAAGTATTGATTTATCTGAGTCATTTTTGAAAGAGATTAATCACAGTATTAATTGGTTAAAGTTTGAATTGAGTAGAAAAGGGAAAACTATTAATTTTTTAGATTCTCAAATTACTATGGACATAGTCAATAAGAAATTTGAGAGTGAAATATACAGAAAAGATACATTCTCAAACAGTTACCTACATTTTACTAGTTATCAGCCTTCATTCATGAAGTTTAATATTTTCAGAGGTCAGATTATACATCTTATTCAATTGATGAGTGTAGATTCATATTTTTTAAAGGAAGTTAAGTTGCTAACAGAAATGCTTCAGTTGTGGGGTTACCCAATGACTAATTTAAAATCCATTTCAGATGAAGTCATTTGATCTAGAATCACTAAATTTCCTCCCATTCTTCTTTCTGGTTTTGTTCCTAAAGTTGGATGCAAGAATGATGTTAATAAGAAATTTTACTTTCCTATTCCTATCAGTATTGATGACTGTTACATTAGAACTATTATTCAGGGCAGTTGGAAGGTCTTTTTTAGGTAATGAGGATTTAGCAACAGTAGTTAGCTTCCAGCCTCAATTTGTATATAAAAAACTAAGAATTTGAAGTAGTTGTTAGAACTAACACATTTTAGTAAGAATATTTCAGTTAGAGCTACTTGTGTTATGGTTCCCTGTAATAATTGCAAGATTTGCAGGTACATTAATACCACAAGTAATTTTTATTTTACACATCATGGATTTAATTTAATATCTAAGGACAGATGCAATTGTAATAGCGATGGTATTATTTGTTTAGCTTCCTGTACCAACTGCACCTGTTTTTATGTATGGAAAACAGAAAACTCTTGCAAAGAATATGAGAACATATTTTGATCAAAAACAGGATGTTACCAGTGCAATAGCTAAATATGTTTGTGTTGCTTAGATTTTCATAAATTTGTGTTTTTAGTTGTTGAGAAGGTTAACCAAAACATGTTCATTGACAGTTTTAATAATTATTTGGAAAGACAAGAATTAAACTGGCAAGTGTTTTTAAGGGCTGATTTTCCCCCAGGACTTAATGAAACAATTTCTGTTAAAAGTCTTCTTACGTTTTAGACTCCAGGGAGTTTTTTTCTCAGGCAGACAGTAAATGTTGGAGGTGTGAAGGGGACAAAAGAGATAATTGGGAACATATTTTCTGACAGTGTGGTGAGTTAGCGGACTTTAGGGATTCCTTGTGGGATGCACTGTCAGAGGTGATAGGTGGGCAGATTGGTCTGATGAGGGAGATGATTTTTCTGAGCTATGATACAGGATCATAATTGCCTAGACATGGTAAGGCCTTGCTGTGCCTACTAATGGTGGCTGCCAAAAAAAAACAGTTACTTGAAAACTATACTGGAAGTAGTGAATATAGTAACAGAGATAAAACAACTGGAATTGAGATATTTAGAAAAGGGTAGGAGTGATATACATAGGAAAAAATGGGAATTGTGGGAACAATACATACAAGGGAGGAATGAAGTCTAAAAGGTAGCAGAACTTATATGAGATGTGTAATGTCTTAGTAAGTAAGATTGTGTAGATTATAAGTGATATATAATATTTACAACTGGGAGTGTGTCAGTATGGTTTGTGATGTAAAATGCTTGTGACTAGGATTGTGTCAGTGTGGTTTGATTTAATTTATATAAATACATGAGTGCCTATGTTGTAAGTGATATTTTAATAAATATGTTTCTTGTTTAAAAAAGTCAGGAACTGAATAATTTATGTACTATTGTTTAGGTTGTATGATATATAACAGTACATGTGAAGTATAGTGTTTATGTTAATATAGTTTGATTACTTTTGTATGAATGTAAGTTTGCCTATGTCACAAGTGATAATTCAATAAAGGTGTTTGAAAAAAAGTCTTCTTAAGTCTAAGATTATTCAAGTGTTTATTGTTCACTTGAACATTTATAAAATGCTTTCAAGAATTGTGTAGCAGAGCTTGTATACATGTCTTTTAATTAATTAGCTCAGTGTGTGGTTTAAATTTTTACATGGATTCTGTTAGATGAATTTAAAGTGATGTCATCTTTGGTTTTATATTGAAGATGTATTAATGGTTCTTATGTTTATTTTCTGATGAAGTTCTCAAAGTAAAGAATGAAAGCGCTTAAATATTTCTGTGGTTTTTAGTGTTTTTTAGTTGCTTGGGCTCTCACTTTGTTCCAGCCATGTGTCCAAGGGTTTGGTTTTTATTTTGTTGTTTGAACCCTTTCTTCTTTCATTTTATTATATTGAAAAAGTGCATTTTGCCTCTCATCGTCTGTTCTACTGATTTACCTGCTCTGAATTAATTATCTAGCTAGCTGTTGGATAAGGTAGTATATTTTTCACTCTAGCAAGCACTTGTTTTTACAACAAGAGGTCAGTGGATTTTCAATGCAGTGCAGTGGGAGGTAGCCTGGTCTGTTTAGGTTGGGGACACACTCAAGATTTCTGCATGTAGTTTTATTAGCTGGAGGGCTTAATAATCAATGTATCTTATTTTTAGTACCTTTATAAATTCTGTACAGTTGAGTGGCTCGGCTCATTTAGTAAAACCCTACATACTTTAAGGGAGTATTTCCAATGGGAATGTCAGGACTGTCCTCAGTCCAAAAAGAGGCTCAGGGAATTTTCAGATTTACCACAACACAGACCTTTAGCCATTCCTCCTGTCCTGGATGTTTTGGATGATGTCTTTATGGAATCCAGTTTAACTCATGACACCCTCCCACCTGCTCCCAGGAAACCTGACAGGTATTACAGAGACCCTGACTCACACAAATTTCTTTTCAAAAATCCTACTGCTGACCCAGAGTTCATCTCCCAAGGACCTAAAGGAATAACGGCAACCACAGCTAAGAATCCCACCCCCTTGGACAGGGATTACCGAGCTTTAGACAGATGGGGTAAAAAAGTATACACCTCTGCAAATCTTGTCATTAGAGCACTAAATTGTCAGTTCCACATGCTGGAATACCAGCAACATGCAATGGAACTCCTTAAACAAAAATATCTACCTTTCCGGCTTGTGCAGAAAATAAAAGAATTACAAGAGCTTATACATTCTGCAAGCCAAGTTACTAAACACACCTTGCAATGTGTCTTTGACACCCTAGAAGCATCCTGGAGGGCAGCAATCACAGGTTCTGTACTTAGAAGGCATGCTAGGCTTAAGGAACAGACCTTGCCAGACCATGTCAAATCTAAACGATTGGATGCACCATTGAACAAAGACAACTTGTTTGGCACCAAGGCAGAAGATGTCTTAAAAAAGATGGAAGAAAAAGCTAAATCTATGCAGACAGATAAAGACTTCTTGCAGGTCCAGCCTCCGAGGTTCATTAGGCATTGCTCCTCCAAGCACTGGTCCTTTCCGGCCCCCTCAAGGCCAGCTCAGACAAAACCTAGGGGAAGCAGACCCCCAGACAGCAGTCCCAGGGAATTCAGAGATCTAAGCAATGGAGTTCCTCCACTTCAAAAACAGGGAGTGCTACGACACCCCCTTATGGAAAGAACTCACAATGACTTTACAACTCCACCCCTTACCTCTGCCCACCTGCTTGTGCCCCTACAAGGAAAACTCTCCTCCCATGCAAAAAAACCTGGGCCTCCATCAGCAATGACCGATGGGTCCTCAGCATAGTGTCCCAGGGATACAAATTTTATTTCCACACTCTGCCAACCCCAAAAGGGTTCCCAGATCATCCTCCAAACCAGTGAACAGAGGCCCAAAACCAAGTCCATTCCCTGCTCTCTATGAGGGCTATACAGCCTGTTCCTGCAGACCAGGTAGGCCAAGGTTTCTATTCCAGGCTTTTCCTGGTACCCAGGAAAGAGGGCACCTAGTGCCTAATCCTCCATCTATCAATTCTAAACCCCTTCCTGGTGATACCAAAATTCAAAATGCTCACCCTCCAGCAGTTTCTTCCAGTGCTATCCAAGGATGCTTGGTTAGCCACCCTAGACCTAAAAGAGGCTTGTCTACACATCCCAATCAAAGATTCTTGCAGGAAATATCTCCGTTTCAGGGCAGGATCTGTGCACTTTCAGTTTTCTGGGCTTCCCTTTGGCTTATCCACTGCTCCCAGTGTTTTCACAAAATGCCTGACTCCAGCCATTGCTTTTTGCAGACAAAGGAATATTCAAAATTTACCCATACTTAGACGACTGCCTGATTCAGGCAGACTGACAGGAAAAGCTGTTACAGCACCTGACCTTTGAAAAGGACCTACTGACCTCCCTGGAGTATACTATAAACGAAAAGAAATCCAAACTAGTCCCTACTCAAAAAATTGTATTCCTGGGAGCAAGCCTGGACATAGCATCCCAAATGGCATTCGTTACTCCAGAAAAACAAACCTATCTGACAGGCTACTTTTCTCAACTAGCCACCAGAACCCAGTTGTCTGCAAGGAAAATCCTGCAAGCTCTATGGTTCATGGCATCTGGCATTCTACTTATTCCATATGCCAGATTGCATATGAGGAAACTTCAATGGTACCTAAAAAGCCTTTGGTGTCAACACTCTCAGGACCTGGAAACTATCATACCTGTGATACCTTGTCTAAGGAAAGATTTTCTTTGGTGGGCAGCATCATGCAACCACAACAAGGACCTTCCCATTTCACAACCCCACGCCACCCAGACCCTAACCACAGAGGCATCAGATTGTGCCTGGGGTGCACACATGGATGGCAGGTGCATTCAGGGCCATTGGAGCCCAAATCAAATACATCTACACTTCAACCAAAAAGAGATGCTAGCTGTTCAGCACACTCTAACAGCTTCCAGACCCCTACTCTCCCCGGGGCCTCTACTGATCAAAACAGACAACACCACAGTGATGTGGTACATCAACAAGCAGGGAGGAACTCACTCTTATTCCCTCTGCAGGCTAGTCATGACCCTTTGGCACACGGCTTCAGCCATGCAAATTCACCTGCTAGCGCAATTCCTGCTAGGCTCCCAAAACTCTCTGGCAGACAACTTAAACAGAAACCTCCTAGACCCACATGAGTGACAGCACCTTAAACCTGGTAACCCAGAAATGGGGCTTCCCAAAAGTGGACCTCTTTGCCTCCCACAACAATCACCAGCTCAGCAAATTCTGCACCAGGGAACCTCACAGCAAGGCCTGGAAAGTGGATGCCCTTTCCTTCCAATGGGTAAACCTCTCGATCTATGCATTTCCCCCTCTACCCCTTCTTACAAGGGTACTACTCAAAATAAGGGAGGAAAAAATAAGAGCGATCCTGATTGCCCCAGACTGGCCACACCAGCACTGGTACCCACTGCTGCGCAGTCTGTCACCTCTGCCTCCATGGCACCTGCCTCATATCCCAACTCTCCTGACCCAGCAGAATGGAAAATTCATGCATCCACAATTGCACACCCCGAACCTGGCAGCCAGGCTTATTCCCTGACCTCTCCTCCAGTTGCCAACCTAAGCAAGCAAGTCCTGGATCTTGAGGCCAGACACCCCAACACTAGAAAATCCTATGCTGACAAGTGGAAAATGTATAGCACCTGGATCCAGGCTAAAGGAGCTGAAACAGCACAGCCCTCCCTACCTCTCATCCTGGATTACGTAGCAGACCTACTTCACAGGGGCCTCTCCTTTTCTTCTATTAAAATTCATGCCTCTGCTATCTCTGCTCATTACAGCACAGAGCCACATCACTTTTCTCACCCTCTCATCAAACAGTTCCTAAGATGGGCTAACAATTTAAGGCCACCAAGAAGAGCACCTACTCCAGCTTGGGACCTCAACTTTGTGTTGGAAAAGCTCGCACTACCCCCCTTTGAGCCTGCAACTTCAGCAGAGTTAAAATTCCTCTCTTGGAAAACAGCCTTGCTTCTGGCCATCACTTCAGATAGAAGAGTCTCAGAGCTACAAGCACTCATGACTGTAGAGCCCTTCATCATTTTCCATGCTGACAGGGTCTCCCTCAGGACTAACCCAGCTTTCATGCCTTAAGTGCTGTCCAGTGTGGCTCTCAACCAATCTGTTCATTTGGCCACCTGTTTTCCTAACCCTCAAAACAAGGAGGAAAGGATTCTGCATTTTCTAGATGTGCACAGACAGCTCAGATTCTATTTGGATAGACTAAATCCTTTAGGAAAACTGACGAATTGCTAGTCAGCTTTGCAGCAGTGGCAGAGGACAAGGCCATATCCAAACAAACAATCTCCAAATGGATAGCACACTGTATCTGTTTCTGCTACAAATACCATGGGAAAATGCCCCTAAGGGAGTCAGGATGCATTCCACCAGGGCAACCTCCACCTCTGTAGCTTTTCTCAGAGAGGTCCCTACCAGGGACATCCTGGAGGCTGCAACATGGAGTTCTGTTCATACCTTCACCAAGCATTACCACCTGCATATCTTCTCCAAATCCAGGGCAGGCTTTGCAACTGCAGTCGTGCAGGGCATCC
Source organism: Protopterus annectens (assembly GCF_019279795.1). Classification (NCBI taxonomy): domain Eukaryota; kingdom Metazoa; phylum Chordata; order Ceratodontiformes; family Protopteridae; genus Protopterus; species Protopterus annectens. The sequence continues at coordinate 321,589,580 of NC_056738.1, forward strand.
TAGCCATCCCCAATTCTTCTTGACTGCCTCCACCCTTTTCTTCAGCTTTGGGACTCAACCCAAGTGTGATGACTGCAACAGTGAAACACGAAGAACATAGTACAGTTGTGCATACTTACCATAAATGTAGATGTTCAAGTGTATTCACTGTTGCAGTCCTGGTTTCTTACCCTCCATCCCCCTTGTCTCTCTTTCTCTCTCTTCCTCACTCCTTACAGGGATTTTTGGTATTTACTTTCTACTGGTGGTTTTCTTCCACCATAGCCTAGCTCTGTATTTGGGGATTCCTGAAATTTGGGGCAAGAAAAACTGATGTAATGGTGTTGGCTGCCTGATTTTATACCACTGATGACCTGACATCAGTGCTGGAGTGACAGCAACTGATACAGAAATACTAAGCCTCTGGTATTCGGGCTGACTGAGGGCTACCTCTGGCAGGATAACCCAAGTATGATGACTGCAACAGTGAATACACTTGAACATCTACATTTATGGTCAGTGTACACAACTGTACTTTTTGGGCATAATACTCACTAAAATGGGTGAGCATTGCACCACCCTCTGTGTGATGTCCTCCCTGGTAAGATCTTAGCATAAATCAGTCTCTTTTGATGTAATTTTAAGACCAGATACCCCATCAAGCTCAAAAATGCTTAAACATTTTTCTAAGACAAATTACTTCCTACTAAGTGATGGTTTAAGAAGTTTCAAAGCCGCCTTGAATGCAGATAACATGGACTCCTATGCAGAAGTGTACACCAATGCCCTGTATAACCACTTAAGCAGTTGTATAAAATCAGCTGCCTTTCCAAAAAAACAAGCCACCCAGTGGACCCCTAGTATAACAGGCTATACAACAGAATAAAGAAACTAATGTCCAAGAACAAGAGGGAATTGGCTCAGCAGAGGAAGAAATCCCTCTGTAGCTTAAACAAACAAATTAGAGATCTTGCCAAGTCCCCCAAAGTTACTTACAAAGCAAAAATAGCTTCTCTAGCTAAGGATAATCACAAGCCTGAAATCTCAAAGGGAATACCCAGCTATGCACTGAACCATGTGTGGATGGCACCACCTATACTCAAATGGAGGTACTAGCCAACCTGCTAGCTGACAGATTTGGAAAAACTTCACCCACTCCCCCGTTCCCTTCAGCCATTCCCCAAAGTGTACCTGCCACCATTCCTCAGCCTGTTATCTCAAGAAAGCAAGTCATCTCTGTGCTCTCCAAGGCCAAAAACATGGCATCAGTTGGATCAGACATCTCAGGTTGCCTTTTAAATAACTTAAAACATGACCTAGCAGACCCACTTGGATCCCTGTTTAACCACAGCCTAATAACTGGCTATGTTCTGGGGGAATGGAGGACAGCAACAGTAATCCCTCTGCACAAAGGGGAACCATCAGCCCACCATGGGAATTATAGGCTCATAAGCTTGACTAGCCTCATCTGCAAGACCATGGAAAAACTCATTATGGACCTTATTGACAAGGACATATGTAATCTCCAAACTCTGGACCCAACCTAACTCGGATTCGTTAAAGGTAGATCATGCCAGTTAAACATGGTTAACTTCTTCAAGCAAGTCACCAAGGCCCTGGAGAAGGGAAAGACAGTGCATACCACCTATCCTGACTTTGCCAAAACATTTGACATAATAACCCACCCTGGTACTATAGAGAAACTCTCCCAGTTGTGAATTAACCCCTACATTACCAGATGGATAGCCAACTGGCTCACCAACAAGACATATATTGTCAAAGTGGGTGACTTCACCTCTAGCGAAAGACCAGTCACCAGTGGTGTACCACAGGGTTTTGTGCTGGGCCCCTTAATGTTCAGAATTTATTTCTCAGAATTCCAGACAAACTTGGATGGTCTGTGGCTAACCAAGTTCATTGACGATTGCAAAATTGGGAGCAATCACTGAGTCCCACGACAATATTAATATACTGCAGACAGGGTAAAAGCAGACAAATGATCGGTGCCAAAGCCATGGATTAAAGCTAAATGCAAAAAAAATATTATTATTATTATTAGTCCCTTTGGGAAAGCTGACATTCCTGCTAATTACATTATAGACAGTACCCACCCCCCCAAGTGTAGACCGAGTGGTACATGATCTGGGAACTCAAGATTGATAGCAATCTGAACGTTGACCACCACATATCCACATTAGTAAGGAAATCCTTCTATATGGCACATCTTATAAATAAAAGCATTGCATCTAGAGCTAAGGATGTTATAGTTTCATTATACTTGCCCCTCATCAGACCAGTAGTTGAGTACAATGCTCCCTTTTGCATGTACCTCAACAGACACTTGCAGTAATTGGAGAGACATTAGGGTTAGGGTTAGAGATTTCTCACAAATAAATTACAGCGTAAACAAGTCTTATGCAAAAAGACTGAAAGCCTTATCACTGTATTCTGCCTCCTACAGGCTGCTAAGGAGTGACCTGTACTTGGCTTACAGGGCCGGCCCGGATAGAAATGCTACACATTCATAAATCAAACTGCAGAAGGGTCACTCGCTCCAGGGATCTTAACCTAGCCTCTGACATGAACAGGTCATGCTGAAGAGATAGATACATCTCCCAGAGACTGCCACTTCTGTGGAACAAGCTTCCAATTCAGTGAAACAGAGCCCCTCTCTAACCCTCTTCAAATGCAACCTTGATCATTTGGAGGACAGGGGAAATCGGTATTAAGTGTCATAGATCATTACCTCTTTGAACTTCACTCGCCTAACCACTGACAATTGGGGCAACTCATGTTAAGTATTGCTAGGCTTGTAAGGGCTCTAGGGCCATTAGCCTTGTAACTTCCTATGAACCTATGAACTTCTGAGAAGTAAATCCCAAAAAGAAGCAAGCCTAGCACAGAGCCCTGAGGGATACTGCTAGTTACTGGCCTCGTTGTGGATGTGTTCTCCCCTTTCCTAACTTTCTGGGTCCTATGTGATAGCCAAATGGCTTTCCAGCACGTAACATAGGGGTTAATGCCTAACTCTATGAGTTTGTTTATAATGCCCAAGTTGAGCATTGTGTCAAATACCATAGTCAAGTTAAGGTAGGCAGTAGGCATCATTTTACCCTCATCCATTGCTTTGTTGACTTTTTCAAAGAATTCCACAAGGCTGAGTAGGCTTGATCAGCCTTTGACAAAACCAAACTAGGTTGGAGCCAGTGTCTGAACATTTCCTATGTCATTATTAATCATTATCCATGATAATTTTTTCCATGGTTTGATTATGAGACTAGTCAGACGTACGAGTCTATAGTTCTTAAGTTCCATTGCTGGGCCGTCCTTCTACACAGGGATGACTGTTTCAGTCCTCCATTCATGTGGCACAAAGCCTGACTGGAATTTATGGTTAAGTAGTGACTCCAGAGGTGAAGACAGGTCATGCGTCAGGTTATTCACATACATACACACATACGTACACACAAGTATTTCAAGCATGGGCAGTAATGTCCATCTAGTCTGCCAATATACCAAAACAGTTGTTCCCATAATAAGCATCCAAGTTGTTTTAAAAATATCTAAGCTAGTGCTTCCTTTACTGTTCTCTCAAAGAACCAATTAGTTCACTTCTCTTTTGTGTAGAATTTTCTACATAGGTTGTCTGATGATTCTCTACTACATTTTGGTAATCCCAAGTATTCCCAGCGGTATTTGGCTCTATATGCTCTATGTACCTGAATAAGGTCCCTTCTTAAATATCTGTATGATACAGTGTACAACTTCAGATGTTTTAGTCTTTCACATTAACTTAAATTTTCACATCCGTGGATGCCTTTGGGATATTTCTGTTGTACTCTTTCTAGTTTACTTATGCTTGTTTTCTTATAAGGTATCTCTATTATTCCATACTGAAGTTTGAGTCTAATATAATTAACAAACAATGACCTCATTATTTCTGAGTTTCTGTACTTTATAATTTTTGGTACAGTCTCTAGTTCTATAACTATTATTAACCAATTGGTTGATATGAGTAGAAAAACTGAAAATGTGTCGTCCAGGAACAGGAAGGAAAGCCACCAATAAAAGTTTTAAAATGAATTTAACAAAAGTAATGATCAAAGTACTGCTGACAAAAAAACGCACATGACAGAAATCCAATGACATCACAGAACTGTAAAAAACTTATCTTAGATTGAGTGCGTTCATCCCCCCGAGGTGCAACGGGACTTCATCAGAAATTATTTGTTTGTCAACAGTATTTTGATCATTATATTTATTAAACTCCTTTTAAACTTTTATTTGTGGCTTTCCATCCTGTTCCTGGATGACACGTTCTCTGTTTGATTGATTGGTTGTTCCCATGCCATTTATGCCTTCCATTTTGGTTATGAGTAGAAAAATATAAAGTTGTATCTACCCATATACCCAGGTCTTTAAATGAAACCACACTTTCAATCCCTGTGTGTTGTATTAAACATTCACCTTTCAATTTATGTCTCCCAAATCCTATATGCTTTTGATGTATTTATCAGCACATTATTTTCCTCTGCCCATATCATTAATTTAGACAAGTTTTTTTTGCAGACATGCCGTATCTGTAACACATGTAATCAGTTCACTCATTTTCAGTCATCTGCATACAGACTGTATAACTCCTCAGATAAAAAGATAGATCTGAAAGACACAATGTGTGGGCCTAGGATAAAAGACTGGTGGGACACCCTGACTGTAACCTTGAATTTCACCTGTCTTAATTCTGTATGATACTTACCACACTATTGATCAGTGTTTTGTATATGACCTTAACAAATGATGAAGTTAAATCTATATAAATTATATCACAACATAAGTGTTCATTCATATCTGATATTATATTGTTATAGAACATCATGTTGCATGTAGTAATAGATCTGTTTTCAACATATGCATGCTGATACATGGTTTCACGTCCCAGCCTTTCCATTTCTGAAAATAATGTATCCAATATAACGTTTTCCATTATTTTTCCACAACATGAAAGTAAACTTATGAGTCTGTATGATTCTGGGTTTGTTCTACTTCCCTTAAAGCAGGCTTAACAAGTGCTTACCTCCAATCATGAAGACTATCCCCATATTTAAATGACCTAGTAAATAACAGATATAATGGTACTGTAAGTTCATGCCAAGTGTTCTCATGTCATTATTACTAATCCCATCTCCGCACTGTACTCTCACTGTACTTTGTTTGGATCCAGTTTGTGTAGTTCTTTTTCAATATAATTTAATTTGATTTCAGTATCTGAGGTTACCTGGATGTCACTAGGACAGCTTATTACCCACTTTGTGGAGGCAGACTGCTTTGCATAAGATTTTGTAAATATATCTGTAATCTGTTGTGTCTGAGAATAAATTTTAGAATCTACACACAGTTTATCAATTTGTCTGTCTTTACTCCTTCCACGTTTTATTTTTCTATAAAATCATTTCCTATTATGCTTAATATCTTTATATAAATTTGCTTCAAAATTTTCTTGATCTTGTCTCATACTATGTTTAATTTGTTTGTCCAGCTTGTTTATTTCAGTTTTCAAAGTTGTAGTTCAACCTCTTTTCCATTTATTTTATTTTTTGCCTCTCATCTGAATCAAGTATCTTGTTCTTATGGAAATATATCCTCCTAATGTGTGCCTAGATATGGATGTTAAACATTTTTAAATTTTTTTTTTTTGCATTCAATTTCTCTTTCAAAACTTTCCACATTCCTTTTGCAGTTTTTCCACTGAAAGCATCGCTTCAGTTAGTTTTACACAGTGACTGTCTTGTTTCCATATAATCTGTTATTAATCTTTTCTGTTATAGGATATACATATTTTTAGAAATGAATTGTTAGAACGGAAGTATAATATAAAAGAAGTAGATGTGGGTATTGAAGAATTAAAGATTTTTAAGAAGGACTATAGCTAAGCCATATATGTCTGATGATACTGTAGTTTATCAAAATGTTAAAGAGAAGAAAGATGTAAAAGAAACTGAACCAGTTAGGCTCCAATATTCCAGTAATATTAATAAAATACGGCAAACAATAAATAAAAATTGGTTTATATTACAGATATATAGTGAAATACAGAATGTAGTGGGAGAAATAACATGGTTTGGGTATAAAAATAAAAAGAACTTAAAGAGGTCATTATGTTATAACAATGATAGGAAATCTATCAAGGGAACAACAAATGAAGGGTTGATACCATGTAAAAACTGCAGTATTTGCAAAGTTTTAGCTGTTGAGAATACATTTAGTCATCCCAAAACTTTGAATAGATATATATTTAAAATTACAGCTAGTTGCACTACTAGAAATTTAATTTATTTAGCAGTGTGCAATGTCTGTAGTTCATTTTATGTGGGTATGGCAAATCGTTCCTTGAGAGAACGTATCAGGAAACATTTATTAGCAGTAAGAAATAAAGACATAGAAAGAAGTGCCTTAGCAAAACATGGAGTTCAGTTTAATGAAACTCATGAATTTAGTTTTAGAGTAATTGAATGTATTAATTTAGGTCCTAGGCTTACAGAGCAGAGAGAGTTAAGATTGATGATAGAGCTACAAGCAGACCATCCACCAGGACCGAATGATAGGGCTTCCTTCAAACCTCATTTAAAAGCACGTCCTTTAAGATAAATTACAATGTGTGTTTACATTATTTTGATATGCATATGTTTTTATATTTAATTATTAGAGCTTAAATAATTGTAGGTTTGAATAATTGTAAGATTGAATTGTTTAATTGATTAATTATTTAAATTAAGGGTTATATAAAAGAAGTGATGTGCAAGATTGTCATGGTTTAATGAAGCATCCTGTTTGATGTGAAAGCGCTAACCAATTAAACTTTTTTATTTTATTCTGCCTTGTTTTTTTGCTACATTTTTGCTGTTGATTTATTAATCTTTTCTGCATAGGGTTAGATTTAGGAGGCATCCTGGTATACTATCAGCACCAAACCAAACAAGAGACACTGCTGGTTTACTGTCGACACCCAATGATGCAGAGTTCTTAGCCTCAGAGGGTGCATTTAGGACCTGCTTACTAGTGATAGTTGGGGGTTTATGGTTGATGATATTACCTGGGGGTGGCTGGAGGAGAGAGGGGATTAAAATTCGATTTGAATTTGTCAGCCAGCAGATTTGCTATATTTACTGGTTTGTTGTAATTGGATCCATTAGCAATCAGTTCTGCATACTGTTGTGTACCGCCTTTGAGGTTTCAGAAATAAATAAAGACAGCTTTGTGGTTGTCCTTGGCTTGGAATGCTATCTTACATTGGGCTTTGGTAGACTTAATTTGTCTTCTTAGTTATCTGTTTAGCCTGACAATAGAGTGTTTATCTTGCTGGGCCTTGTACATCCTGCTCTTAGCTTTGACTTTTTTCCTTTTGTTGTACTATCTACTTTGTTTGGATTCCACCAGGGTGGTTTGTTTCTTGAATCTATTCCTAGTTGTTTCTGGTAAGCACAGCTGTTTCTGTTTAATCTATTAACATGATTGTACAGGATTTCAATGTACAATTCTGCTTAGGCAGTTGTGTTTTCCAGGTTCGTAGGAGCTTGAAATTTTGTCAGGTAATCACTTGATTACAGGTAGTTTGTTGTGGAGTAGTTCTTAACTGTTACTGGGTTTGCTGGGTGAAAGCATTGACTTTTAGTTTGAAGGAGACAGCTTTATGGTCTGACCTTACCAGAGAGGAGACTAAATTGGGGTTGGGTTGGTACCAGATTCAGTATGTTTGCACACCTAATGGGAGTATGGACTAACTGGAATGCGTTCATATGGTCCAGTAATTTCTGGGCTTGCAAGTTTGAGATCATGTAGGATTCATAGTTTATAGAAGGGTATAAAGTCTCCCGTGACTAGGTTATTGGGTAGTATACTAGGTTGCCTTATGGGCTTTGTTGATAGTTCAAGATTGCTTGCGGATTGAATAAATACTGTGTTAGTAAAACACTCTTTTAAGAAGTGACCTGGTAGTTAGGGATCTGAGAACATATGTAGACAGTAATTTGGCCTTTGACCAGCAGACAGCCAAGATAGTAAGAAAGTCATATGTCACCTAGGTCCAAGGAAGTTACAGTATAATGCTACTCAATCCTTATCAGCCCCGTCATTGAATACAATGCCCCCTTTGGCATGTACCTAACCAGGCAGTTGCAACAGTTGGAACACTCTCAAAGGTTCCATACCAGAAGATCCAAAGTATGAGTAACCTGTACCACACAGATCACCTTAAGGCCATATCTCTGCAGTTAGTCTTCTACAGGTTACTGAAAGGTGATCTATGCCTGGCATATAAGGCATCCTCAGATCTAGCTCTAATGGATCTCTTGCACATCTGCAAAACAAAGATCACCAGACACACTAGATAGAAGGGCCCATATTTTGCATGTGACATAAATAGAACATGTTGCAGAGACCAATATGTATCAAAAAGGATCCCGCACTATGCAATAATCTCCCCATCCATGTGAAGCAGGGTTTATCCCTGACCCTATTCAAACAAAACTTTGATCATTGGATGGGAAATCACTGAGTTAGCCCTGCTGTGGCCCCCCTGTCTCTGATGGGCAGAGGTTGATGGTAAGTAAATTAATCTCCAACTGTCATACCCCCCACATGCACATAACCTTTAGCAACCTCCTTATTAACAAACCCTACCATATAGGCATCCAAGGTACTCGGGGACTAACTGGGATTGGTTGTATGGCTAGACTTATAAAAACCCTGATGGCCACTGGCCTAGTATAAACTTGTGAACTATAAAGCTGTGTCATGAAAGTGGGACACTGATATTCAGTAGCTGCAGTGAGATGCAGAAAGAATCAAAGAGGGATTTTGTGAGAAGCATTCTCAATAAGGCTATGACACCAGGCACTCACCCTAGCAGGGAATTCTGTTTCAGTCTACCAAAGACAACAATGAACAATACAGGACATATAAGGGAGTCTTACATCACATATCTCAGAACTTAAGTAAGTATAACACCTGTGTTGCTTCTTAAATGGGAACGTGCTACTACTTGGTGAAATGCTGGTTGGAGAAAAAGGGACCCATAAGGTTTGTGAACCAAATATTAGGAGTTATTGCCACAATGATAGATGCTTAAATATTTGCCATTTGCATTTTGTACGACTGTAAACTGTACATTCTTCAGCATAGTATTCTCTTTATGAGAGTTTAGAAACCCTACATTATGATTTCTACATCATAAGATATGTAGAAATATACTAAATTAGACTGAATAGTTTTACCAGAGATTTAAAAGCCGACTTCCCTAGCCTGAACCAAACTGATTGAGAAGCAGTAAAGGAAAGAAATTTGTTTTTGTAGGACATTTTAACCTTTCTGATGAAGAGTTACCATTGTATGACGTTTGCTAAAATAATTCTCAGTCTAGCAGTATGGCTGTTAAAGCCTTGAATTACTTTTTTTAATGTGGTCAGTTGTAAGGTTGATGTCAGAAGCCAGTTAAGTTCCATAGCAAAAGGTGCTAGGGTGGGAGTGTCTGATTCTGAGATGTACAAGATATGGAATAATACTTCTGCTAAACTTAATCAACACCTGTAGAAAGATGCATGTCATGCTGCCTGTTTCTCTGTGAGTTTTTTTTGGCTTTATTATTTATTGGATTTTGGTTTGTTTGCTGGATAAGTGGGCTTGTAATTTAGTGTAGCCTCTTGTGTTTTGGGAAGGTAGAAGAAGACAAGAACACCTCTGGAAAGCTCACACAGACTCTGGGAGAACATGCCGATTCCACACAGACAGTGAATGGAAGTCAAAACTGAACTCCAAAAATGGGCGCTGTTAGAAATTTTACTACTGGGCAACCATTCTGTCATGCTGTGGAAATAGAAGGAAGACAAGCTTGGCTTAAGTAACAAGAGTATCCTGTGAACAAATGACAAAAGTTTGTATCTTTCCCATTTGCCCTGGGGTACTTTATGAAACTGAAGTAGCTTCATTTAGGTGTTACAAAACGAAAGTAGCAGTAATGAAAGCTTGCATGTTTTTTACATGCTTGCACTCACTTATCTTCAAACACAAGTAACACTGGTAAGTTTTCCTTTTACAGTAAAATTAGGCACTTTCAGACTTTTACATTAAGTGTTCGGTCTAAAAGTGACAGCCCCTATAAGTTCAAAGGTTCATAGGAAGATACTAGATAATCAGAGTGGTGTGCAGTACAAGCATAACCAATAAACCATATTAAGAAATTCTCTCCAGCCTTATGGCAACACATGATAGACCAGGGAAGAATTTGAGGATCTCATTCTAATAATCTAGGTTTACCTTGAAGGTGGAAAGGGTACTAGTCTGCTTCACACATAGTAGAAGTTTGTTCCAGAAATGGGGATAGGTTGGGATATGACTCTGCTATGCAAGTATGTCAAGTTATCTGTTGATGAATGTTTAGGTCCTTTAATCTTGAGAACCCATTTGTTTTGCAGAGGAATAGGATATCAAGGAGTTGGATCTTTCATGGTTCAAAAAGCTAGACACAGTTCACTGTAGATACCTCTATAAGAGACCTAGTACAGAGAGAATGCTGTAAGTATGTCTAAGAAACTGAGGACCTTGAGGCAGTTGATCTTTTTAGTTAGATATTTCTGAAGTTATTCAAACTGAGTGACATGTTTAGATAAATGCATGCCAAAAGGGGAGTTATATTCAATAGTGGGATTGTTGAGAGAAGAGTAAAGGGGAATACTGTTTATCTGGATCTAGAGGATATGCTTTTAAATGAGCTAGATAAAAGGGTGCCCAAACTAGTATTTTGACATGATGGTCAAAAGCTAAGGCATTATTGACAACAATGCCTGATCTCTTTCGACAGTGTCTTGAGAGGTTTGTTGCCTGTATGGGATGATGTGGAAGTGTTTTGCTTACTAAAGTGAACTGAATTACCTTTTTTTTTCACGTTTAATTTGATTGTCCTTGCTGCAGTTGTTTAACATAGCTTAACCCATGCTGAAGCAATTGTGAGTCAGTGGATGAATGAGTAACAACACCCAATTTGCAGTCATCTGTAAACTTAGATAATCATAGATCAGGAATGTTGGCCCGAAGGTCTGAGAAATAGATGTCAAATAAGAGAGGGCCCAGCAGTGAGTCCTGCATTATGCCATTGGTAACTTTTTTGCTTTCAGAAGTGGTACCAGAGACTCTAACTACATTGGTTTGGTCAATCAACCAGTTAACTATCCACCACACAACATATTAACTTATTATTGAGATATACAAGTTTGTCAGTAATGCTTGCATGCAGAATAATGTGAAAGACATTGCCAGGTCCAGGTATGCTGTATTGCAGTATGTACTGCTAATCACTGGTTCACCGACTAATTTTTCAAAGAAATTAATGAGGTTAAAGAGGCAGGACCTGCCACTGACAAAGTCAAATTGATAGTGGTTAGGGTTAAGCAATTATCAATGTCCAGATTAAGGAGTTCTGAGATAATACATTACATAGTTTTATATATAATGCTAATGAAACTAAGGGGTTTGTAGTAACCCTGGTCAGTGGTTAGTTAGGATACCCCAGGATCTTCCAAGATGGCTGTGCACTGATCAACAGCTTAATTTCAGCTTAAGACAGCCAGAAAGAATATCAACTAGAAAAAGTGAACACAAAACAATAACTGCGAAGAACCCTGCAGCTGTTCATCAAAAAGTAGTTTAAGCCCCAGTTTTGGTGCAAGACATGGCTTACAGTAATCTAGACTTAAAAATAAGTCAAATGTGCTTAGAGCTGATTAAAATAAACAAAACACTGAAGGAGCATGTCAACTCAAATAAAAATAGACTGGAAAAAATGGAAGAAGGCTTAAACAGATATTCAGGTGATGTAAAGGCTATCTGAGTATCTCAAGAAGAGCTTTTTCAAAAAATAACAGTTAGAGGACATAGCACACAGAGAAGAAGGAACAGACTATTAATTTTATGAAAGCATAGATAAGCAACTGGATTGGAATTTCACAACAGGATTTGTTAATTGAACTGGCATATTGTGTGTATGCTACAAACCTGACCATGAGAAAGCAGCCAAGACCTGTATTATTAAAGATGCATTCATGTCAGCAGAAAAAAATTGATCCTGACAAAACTGTGCAAAATGGCAAAGTATTAAAAACTGGAGACAGTAGAGTGTTTTAGGAAAATGCTTATTCACTGTACAACAGGCAGAAGAAAAGCAATTTTTTGCCAGTAATCAGGAAATGTTGAGAGGTAGGCATGAGATTCAAGCTGCTCTACCCAGCTGTCTTCAGAATAATTTTTCCTGATTGATCAAAGCCGTTTTAGATGCAGGACAGGCTAAGGATAAAGTGTCCAACAGAAAATGAGCCATCAGACAGAAGGGCACTTTGCTTCTCATTCTTCTGAGAATAAAGCTTATAGAGAGACTTTGCCAGTGAAACCTTTTCCAGTGCCCCAAAGGAAAATAATTGAAAGATGGAAAAAAGCTGACTAGAAGAATTGGGAGTACACTGGACTTGAAATGGGGTCTGGATTGGGAGATGGAGATGTACAGAAAGAAGATTAGCAACATTGAAATTACTTAATAATTGTGAGATTATAAACTATTAATTACATTTATGAAATAGGGCTTTACAAGCAAAGTGGAAAGATTGGACTTTTGCTGAGTTTGTTAAATTTGATGGGGACTGAGATTTATGTGCCCCACTTCATGTCATAAATGTTTGGAAGGACATGGAAGGGATGGAGGAAAAGAAAAAAAGAAATAAATGCTCTTAACAGAATTTGTATGGGATATTTCATAACCAAATTGCATGTTATATAGAAAAGTATTTTCAGTTATTGTTGTATGCGACAAAGATGATAAAGTAAACAAGTACCTTTTTTCTATTTTATCCTTTTAAGAAATATAGGCATAACAGTGTAAAAAAGAGAAGGCTGGACAAAAGCATGTTTAAGTTAGTGTGTTGCAATCTTGAGTTGTTGAGGTGAGGGATGGCGTGTAAAAGTGCACAGATTACAATATATGTAAAGTTGATGTGTTCTCTCTTACTTTTGCATAGGTGAATGTCTGGATTAAGGCCTTTAGCTTAATCTACTATTTTTTTGTATAAGCAAGTAAATAAGAGGACACTGAAAGTAATGAAAAGTTTTCCTTTGGCAAGTAAATGTTCAGTGTAATTTGAAAGGATTGCAGAGCTGTACATTTTTCCTTAGAGACAAGCTGACTATACGGGGAAGCAATAAAAGCCAAAACACTTTTTTTATCAATAAATATCTTTATTAAATTATCACGTGTGGCATAGGCAGTCATACATTTATATAAATGTAAACAAACCATATTGACATAATTTTAGTTGCAAATATTATACATTGCAAACCATATTGACATAATTTTAGTTGAAAACATTATACATCACTTATAATCCATCCAGTCATCATCAGTCAAACATTAGCTCATTCAGATCCTGCCTTCTTTCAAACCTTGTTCTTCCTCTGCATGTATTGCTCCTGCAAGTCCCATTTTTATGCAATTTGTTCCTTCTATTTTCTAAATATCTCAATTCCAGTTGTGTTATCTCTGTTACTATATTCACTACTTCTAGTAGAGTTTGTTTAGATTTTGATTTTGATTTTCTAGTAATTGCTTTTTGGCAGCCACCATAGTTAGTCTCAGCAAGGTCTTACTATGTCCAGGCATTTACAATTCTGTATCATAGCTCAAAAAAAATTTCCTTAGTTACATCAATTTGTTCACCTAGTATCTCTGACAGAGTAGTCTGCAGGGAATTTTTAAAGTCTGCCAACTCATTACACTCCAAGAGAATCTGTTCCCAATTACCTCTTTCTTCCCCATCACACCTCCGATATTTGCTGTCTACATGAAGAAAAATTCCTTGGAGTCTTCTTGGGGTATAAAAATATTTATGTAGACACTTCTAAGCAAAGATTCTAAATGTTCTAGTCTTTGTTGCATATTTGGCAGACATACATATATCCCCATTCTTTCTTTGTGAATTGCTTATGCAATCTCTATTCCCAATCCTTTCTAATCTCCTCTGATTGATTTTTACAGTTATCATGCAGTACTTTGTATGCTCTACTAAGTATTTCTTTTTTTAACAGCAGCTTCTGTTCTAGATCCTACTAAAACTCTACCAGTGCTGGTCTTTTGCTTAGGATTCCCCTATTTCTTTCTTGTTGCCTATTCTCTGATACCAATCTTTGGTAGGGAAGGAAATCTTTAGCCAGCAGTCCAAATAAATTCTTAGCCTCTTCCCATTCTATTACCTTTCCCTCTCTTATTATTTTCCCCCAATACCTTGGTTCTTTTGCCATTTTTCTCCAGCCCCCTCTTGCCTGTTATTTGTATTCCTAATTGCAGCCATCACTATCAGCAGAATCTCCTTTCTCCATTCCCATGTTGGCTTAGTTCTTAGAATACTTTATGCTACTTTATGAATATAATATTCTGTATGGTTATTCTTATTTTCCTTAAATATCTGTATCCAAAATCCCAGTCTTTTCTTGTTTCTTGAGCTCCCACCCTCATTTCATCATCATCCCTTTCCAAGTTTGAATTAAAGGTTTCTGCCTGTGCTATGTATAGGAGCTTTAACTGTGTAGCTCTGAAATACCCTTTCAAATTGGGTAATCCCAAACTGCCTTGTTCTAGTGGAAGAATTAGCTTATCCCACTTGACTCTTGTTGTCTTCCCCTCCCAGATAAAATCCCTTAGCTCTTTATTAATTGCTATCCACAACTTCTCCTCTGGTTGATAAAAATATGCCTGAACTGTGTGTAAAACTAAAGGGACTAAAATGTTTTAACTACCTGAATCTTGTTATCCATATAACAGAGCTTCCAGTTTCTCATTTTTTGTATTATCTTTTTAGTCTCCTTCCACGTATCCTGCCATAGCAGAATCCTTTTTAATCCACACTCCTAAGTACTTCATTTTATCATGTCCCCATAAGTATGCATATTGCTAAACCAGTTTGTGTGTGGGTACATAATTTACAGCTATTGCCTTTGTTTTAGCTTCATTAATTTTGTATCCTGAAAAAAATTGAAACTACCTCAAAGCGTTCCACGCTAGTGAAATGTCCTATTCTGGTTTTATCAGGTATAAAATAATGTCATCTGCAAATAGATTCAGCTGTTCTTGGCTTACTGATTTCCTTATTTTCTTTGCCAGTGATTCTAAATATAATGCAAATAACAAACAGGAAAGAGGACACTCTGCCTGATTCCTCTGCTCAAACAGAAATTAGAGAGGAATCCACCCACTTTAGTTTTCACCGTCAGTCCCTCATATATCCTCCTAATCAACCTTATAATTTTATAAGGAATGCAAATGCTTCCATTACCTTGCTCATAAACTCCCAGCTTAGTCTATCAAATGCTTTCTCTGTATCAAGACCCATCAACAACAGTGGTATTTTCTTGCATTTTGCTTTCCTCTGGATCATCAATGTTCTGTAATATTGTCAAATGTTTACTTCCCTCCGCAAAACCACATTGATCCATATCTATCAATTTTGGCAACACCAGTGCCTTTCTTTTAGCAATTGTAGATGTGAACACTTTATAATCATGGTTTAGTATTGAAATGGGCCTGTATGAAGCTGGATCTGATGGGTCTTTACCCTCTTTAGGTATTAGAGCACCACTGTTTCCTTCCAGAATGTTGATGCTTCTTCTCCTCTTAAAATACTGTTAAACAAAACCTTCCAGATCTTTATCATTTTTCCCTCCTATCTTTCAAACTTCCACAGAAATCCCATCTATTTCTGGGAACTTTCCTGTGGATTGGTTATACATCACCATTTTTATCTTCTCATCTCCTAGCCTAACTGTTAGTAATTGAGTATCATCTGCTTCTAACCTTGGCATATTTAATTCTTCCATAAGCATTTCCATTTGTACCTTTTCTTGATTTCCATATTTCTCTGCTTTATGCAAACTTTCATAAAATTTCCAAAATATTTCTAGTAACGCTACAGGATCTCTTGTTATCTTCCTTATTATAGGCTCCCTAAGCTTGACGACAGTCCTTTCTACTTTATGTTGCCTGAGTCGTTATGCTAAAAGTTTTTGCGCTCTGGAGTTCTTATCAAAAACAGTTGCACAGTCTTCCTAACTCATGCATATTATCTGTTTAGTATTTTGCAAGTGTTCCCACTCTTGTTCTGTGAGATTCCCCCTTTTCTGCAATACTTTAATAATAATTCTTGTTACTTCTTAACCACATCTCTTTTTCTTTTATTTCCACCCTGTTAAACTCCACTTTAATTTTATTCCACTCCCTAGGTGTATTTTCAGAAGCAATTTCTGCCTTCTCTAATAACTCCCAAATAATTTCCACTATCCATTCCATAAATTCTTCTCCTTTCAACAGATAGGTGGGAAAGTGCCAGTGTGTCATTTTTATTTCATTACCGTGAATTTTTGTTTTAGTTATTATTGGTGCTTGATCCAAAATAGTTATTGGATGCATATCACAACTTTCATTTAAAGGCACATGTTCCTGTGAAATGTAAGTTCTGTGTAGCCTAGCCCAGTTTTTTTGTCTTGGGGAGTAATTTGTAAATTCACTTTAAACTCCTACTACTGAATTCACATCTTCCATGTCAAATATTTTCATAAATTTCTTCAAAAATCTACCCTCCTTTGTATTATTCTTCCCTTCTAGGCCCCCAAGACACAACTTGACTGCTGCAAATCAAATTCCAGTCCCCACCTATAAATAATATTACCTTGTGAAAGCTGATTATTTCTCCCAGAATTTTCTTAAGCTCCATTGTAGCAGTTTTAGGTGGAATATAAATACATGCCAGTGTAATCCTCCTCCCTTGCCAGTAGCCCTTTAGTACTACAAATCTACATTATTATCTTTTCCTCTTCTATCACTATTGGAGCTACTCTTGCAGTTAATGTATTCCTCATCCTTTATCCCAGGTGTTCCACTGAATAACCATCCTGAAAACCTTTCTTTATCAAAGTCACATGTTCATTTCTTTCCAAATCTATCTCCTGTAGCATAGCTGTTTGCACTCTACATTTTTAATTTATTTCACTACTCTTTCTTTTTTGCATATATTTGTGAGACCATTAACATTTAAAGATAATATAGAAAGTGTCATTATGTTAAAAAGTTATTATTTCCACCTTTTATGTGTAACTGTTTTTTGTTAAGTATCTAGTTCCAGCTTTTTTGTTACATGCATACACACTAATGTTTGGCAAATTGATCTTTTATACAGTTGTTTCTTGTTATATCCATTTGAGCCTATGTCCAATTTTCCAAAACTTTTTGTTTTATTGAAAGCCCTAAAACAAAAACTAAAAACAAAAAACAAATACACTCCCAATACACTCCTAAACATATTAACTTAATACTACCACACAAAACTATGTACATCTTCAAATAATGTTTTACCCTCCTAATAGAAACAGTTGTTCCAAACTTACAGCCACACTCAGAGATGGGTTAACCTAAAAACAAGGTATCCATGCGAAGATGCATGGTACAGTCTATGCTTCTACTAAGTGCTGTCTGGTTTTGTCTTATCTTTACTGGTCTCCCAGGTTGGGAAACACTTGAATTCATTCATTAAATATTATCTCCTAACCAAAGTCATTGAAAGAAAGAAATATTCTGTTTTATCGCTGTTTATCATATTGTCTCTATGGAGACATGAGAACTGGATACAGAGTTGCTTCTATAAGCATTTATTTCATAGTGGATAGCTTTATTATATCCCATGTTCTTTTTTTATTTATTATTCATTTATTTGCTTTTGTTAACCAGAAAAGTCCACTGGGCTGAAATGAGCCCATTTTCAGTGGAGGCCCAGGGAGAAAAGCTCCAAAAAAAAAAACAATGTACATAATTAAAGATTATTTAGAGAGTTAATAACAGCATTTAACAATATACAGTAGAATAATATAGGAGTCAGAAGTGACACAGTAACATAGGCAATATATAGCAACATTTTGTGGAAGATTCGAGTGCTTGGCAGGTATTCAATAGATCAGACAGATAATGATAATCACAATTTTTACACACCACGTGAGGCAGGGTGAGGCATACTGTGCTGTGATTAAGGGTAAGTGCACAATAGGGAGAGTGAAAAAGAGTATGGGTATCTGAGAGATGAGTCAGGTTAGTAATCAGGTGACTGAGGAATTGAGGATGGTGCAAGCCAATAAGAGGAGAGATGCTGGTAGAGTGATTTTGAATGACGGGGCATTATTTATAGTCCATAGAGAAGGTGGAAGGGCATTCCAGAATTTAGCTACAGTGTTTTCTCTTAAAACTTGTTACTAGATGAAGCCAAGAGCTTTAATCCAGCAATTCCTTATGCAAGAATGAGAAAAAAGCACATCATTTTTACCTTGTGTCATGCTCTTTGGATCACACATTTATTCTTTTTATGTTACAGTACCTACATTTCTTAAAACTGAAGAAGGAGAAAGAAAAGCAAGGGCACCTGTTTATTTTAGTACCCCCATTACACTTGAAAATAACTTAGAAAACTTTATAGCATGCAGATTATATCATGCATTATAAAAATACTACTGATAATAACAAAGTTTTGTTCCACTTACAGTTAATTCTCTCTCTGTCTCGTCTTCCCCTCTTGTGAGTGTTCTTCCATACATTACAAAACAGTGTAAGAAACTTCTCTGTGTGGAAGATTTTCAGTCCATATATTAATATATTATTAAGTAAATAATAATAACTTTAAGTAAGTAATAATAACTTAATAAAGGATTTTTGACTGGAAACAGACTGCCTGCCTTGCTTGGATTACTTTCGAATACTTAGTAATGCTGTACAATTATATATTTTCTATTATTACTTTTTGTTTTGTTTTGTTTTGACTTAAGACGAATTTACGTTCGCTACTTCTACTACTATTGTCTGAGCTGATTAATGTACAGTGATTAACTAGAAATATATGGACTGAAAATCTTCCACACAGAGAAGTTTCTTACACTGTTTTGTTTTTGGACCCACTACACTTTAGTGGGTTGTTTTGAGACTTCGGGGATACCACGGAGATTACTTGTTTCTTCCACACGTTAATGGCATGAAGTAGGGCATATGCCTTTGAGTCTCCTACAAGTTTAACAAAGTCACAAAAGTCCATTATTTCCAGGTTTCTTGTTGTGTTATGTTTCATAAATATAATTAATGCTTTGTAATCCCAGATTTGTTTGTCAATTTCTGAGTTGCTAGTTTTATTCCTGTTTATCTAAACCTCCCAAATCCAGGCTGTGCTTCATTTCTAACATACTCTCAGTTCTTCTAGTCAACTCTTATGCTTTTTTCTGTCTCTCAACCATTTTCCATTGAAATTGACCCTTGGAAAAGGTTTCACTGGCACAGTCTCTCTGTGGTCGTTATTACCAAAATAACAAGAAGCAGAATATCCTTCTGTTGGACAAACTTTTGTGTGTCCTCCTTAGCATGTTCTGCATCAAAAAGTGATTTTATCCCCCCAGGAAAGAATATTCTGAAGATAGCCAGGTACAGCATTTTGAATCTCTGCCTGTTTCTCAACATTCCCTGATTAGTGGAATATATTTACTCCTCTTCTGCCTGAAGTAATCATTTTCCACTTTTAGCACTTTGTTCTTCTGCTACAGTTTTGTCAGAATCAACTCCTTCTGTTGGTAGGATTGCATCTTTACTATTAAAGGTCTAAGTTGCTTTCTTATGGCCGGGTTTGGAGCATACACACTGTGTGCTATTTCAGTTAACAACTCCTGCTTTGGAATACCAATCCATTTGTTTAGCTGTGCTTTCATAAAATTAATACTGTCTGTTCCTTACAGGTTCATTGGTACAGCAGAAAATCTCAGGTTTTCCTTATGTGCTCTGTCCTCCAATTCTATTATTTTTTTGAAACCTCTCTTCTTGAGCAGTCTCATATTCAAGATAAAAATCAAGATACAGAGTAAAGTCTCAGTCCACGTATATAACAGATAAGTGTAAAATAAAGCAAACTTGACAACACAACTCAACAAAAAATGTTTGATCCAACAAAGCTTTCAGGTTTAACAACCCTTTTTCAGTGTATAGCAAACAGAATTTTAAGTTCAATTGTTTTGTAACATGCAATTCTGTAAATGTAGTTTACCTTGCAACCTGTAATATGTGCATGGCTTTCTATATAGCAACATCAACAAGAACGTTAAAAGACAAAATGAACAAGCATAGATCAGATATTAGAAGGAATGTTAGCACCAACTCATTGGCTAAACACAACAGTGAATGTGGAAGTGACCACATTTTCACTTTTAGGGTGATAGATAAAGTTTTTAAAAATTTGAGAAGAGGTGACATTAATAACAGATTGGAAATTAAGGAATATGAATGGATTCTTTGGATGTGTGCTGATTCACCTCCTGGTTTAAACCAAACAGTGTCACTGAAACCTGTCTTGAAGTATAAGCAAATGTGCCTGCATTGAGTCCTTTTGCTTTAAAGTTTTTAATCAAAAGTTCTTAATTGAGTGTTAATTATTGAATTTGTTGGCTGTGTGTGATTAGTATATAAGTAAGTTGTTATTTGTTAGATTTTATAGGTTCATAGGTGTGTACTAGACTAATGGCCTTGGAGCCTATATAAGCCTAGCCCAAGAAGATTCCTTGGCATCATGCCGCTGAAAGTTAGTTCCCAGTGCCCCTGTCAAGCACAGCCATGATATACATGATATACACTGATGAAGGGTTGTTAAATCTGAAAGCTCTATTGGATTAAACAGTTTGTGTTAAGATGCGTTGTCAAGTTCACTTTATTTTATATTTATCTCATATACATGGACTGAGACTTTACTCTTTGTCTTGATTTTATCTTGAAATTATCCTGTTCCAAGAGACAGAGGCTCTATGAATATCATAACAACACAGTCTTTGAGGGATGAGTCGTAAGTTGAATGATATTTTAATTGTCCATTCAAATCCGCTGTTGGGTTCCAATAATAAGGTGCTGCTGTCGTAGAACACCACTTTACAGCATAATGAGGATGAGTATAATTTTTTGCATCTATTCAACATTCTTGGGAAGAAAGTAAGGAAGTTCAAAATGTTACAATGGCAGCGATACAGGTTTTTGGCATATTTGGAACTTGGCATTGTCCCCCGTGCTCTGATGGTACTGAAAATACCATCTTATGCTAAAATGTATCCTAGTCTACTGCAGAAGTGTCAAGAAATGAAATTCCAATTAGGTTTGAACCACATGACATTGATGAATGACTTTTTTTACTAGGGTTGAGTCGGATCTGCATAGTGAAATAAATGAGATGGAAACTACTATTTCATCTTCTGCTCTGTTTCCTAACTTCATCTCTGAATTTGATAAATTATTGGACAAAGTATCAAAACTGGATGAGATCTTGGAGAAGGCAAAGAAACATAAGCTGAATCGAGATAGCAATGACTATAATAATTGCCAGATTTTTACATGGGCAAAGGTGAAACCGAATGCTGACATTTATACAGAGAAAAGGGCCGTAAGTTGTATTAAAAAGTTTTTAAATCTATGGATACGTTAGATGATGTTACGGTCCCTTTAATTTCTAATCAGCATATTAGTACCCAAGCGAATTCAGTGGATTTACAACAAGTCGAGGTGACTACTGAATGGACCAATGAGAATGAGGCATCTACATCATCTGCTCCACGTGTGCAGCCTACAAAGAATATCAAATGTTCAGAAACGGGTTTTCAACATGACCAGTACACAGTACACTTGAAATTACCAGAAGAGGTATTGTAAGAAAGCATGAGCACTCCAGGGGCTGTTCTGTTTAAAGAAAGAGAGGAAGAAGCAGGAGCTTTTCCAGTGTGCAGAACCAATAACACAAACAGGTACTGTAAATGAAAATTGTGTAGTTAATCTGTCACAGATGGAGCTGTCATCAGCAAATATTACCCTGCTTAGTAAGAGACTCAAGTTTATGCCTTCTGTGATAGTTGGTTTGATTAACACGCTGACTGACTTGAAGCTATTTACATGCAGCTTAGATTTGAAGTTCATTTTTAAACAAACTGCAAATATAAAAAGTGATATTTGTAAACGATCTGTCACATTTATACCAAATAGCCATCCATTTATAACTGCTTTTCGTAACTTATGCGAATTGCAAATAAGAGAGTTATATAGCAGTGGTTGCTTTCAAAAGTTTTTTAACCTTTCAGTGTCAGAGTGTGAGTCTTTAAGAAAACTTGAAGGAAATGAGGGTATCATTATTAAGAAAGCTGATGATGATAAGCCATTGTCATTATGGAGAAAATGAAATGCTTAAGTAATATGTATATTTTTTTATCTGATACTAATGCTTTTAAAGTGCAACCAGTGATGATGTGAATAGGTGTATTAGTAGTATCAACATGGTGATTTTTGATTTGCAGGCAATGAATGATATTAATATCGATTTGTTTAACTATTTTACTGTCCCTTCTCCCAAGATTCCAATACTCTATGGGTTACCCAAGGTCTGTAAATGTTTAGAGAACCCCCCCCCCCATGAGACCTATTGTGTTGGGTAGGGGATGGATAACAGAGCCCATATCAATATTTTTAGAAAATACTTTATCAAAGTTTTTACAATATGTGAAAAGTTATATAAAAGATACTTGTGACTTTTTAAAATATTTACATAATTGGTTTTATGGGAATGGGGAAACATGTTTTTGGATGGTAGTACATGACATTCAGTTGTTGTTTACTGTAATACCTAATACATATGGTGTTGATGCTATTAGGGAATTGTTGCATAAATGTGGACAAAATACAGGTAGATTTATAGAAACTTTATGTGAGCTGTTAGAGTTGGTTCTAAATAATAATTATTTTGTTTTTGATAATAAGATTTGCCATCAAATTTCTGGTGTGGCAATAAGTACACCCATTGCTAACACCTATACTAATTTAGTGTTGAATAAGTGAGAAAATGAGTTTGTGTATAACGGACCTGCACAATATTCAATGATGGTGAACTGCTTTTAACATTTTGTTGATGATGTTTGTTTTCATATGGTATGGTACAAGGGATGAATTGCATTCTTTTTTAGAATATCTGGATTCAAGTACCGATTTTTTTAAATTTACCATGTCCATCTCCACAAGTAGTATTAATTTTCTTGCTGTTTCTATTATTAGTGATGGTACTAATATACAGACAACAGCTTTTAAAAAGCCAGTGCATCGAAATAAGATTTTTACACCGCAGTAGTATGCATGCCCCACTTGTTTTTAAAGGTATAGCTAATGGACAGTGTATGCAAATGAGCAGATTAAATACTGAAATGGATAAATGTTGTCCACAGATGAATGAATTGAAACATGAGCTTGTTATGAGGGGCTGCAATGAGGTAATTTTAGAAAGGGAAATTATTGATGTATTAAAACTAATACAAAGTGTTGCTAAACCTTATTTTGGGGCAAGATTCATCGAAGAGGTGACCGAAGGGCAAGCCTTACAAAGAAAAATGCTAAACTATGGTATATAACAATATTCAATAGTACTACATAGACATAAAGAGAATTATAAATAATAATTGGTGTATATTGAGATCTCTACATGAGTTGTCTCTTAATTGGTAAGGCCACTAGTTTCTCTTATCATAACTGCCCCAGTTTAAAACAATAGATAGGAATGTTTCTAGTAAAAATTGTACTATTCCATGTCAAAACTGTTGTTGCAACTTTGTAAATAAGAATGTTGTGGTTATTCATCCTATAACCAAAATAATTTTATGTTCAGTAGCTTTGCAACATGCAATTCTATAAATATAGTTTGTCTTGCAAACTGTAATATGTGCATGGCTTTCTATATAGGAAAATCAGCAAAAAAGTTAAAAGACAGAATGATCGAGCATAGATCAGATATTAGAAGGAATGTTAGCACCAAATCATTGGCTAAACACAACAATGAATGTGGAAGTGACCACATATTCACTTCTAGGGCAATAGATAAAGTTTTTAAAAATTTGAGAAGAGGTGACATTAATAACAGATTGGAAATTAAGGAATATGAATGGATTCTTTGGATGTGTGCTGATTGACCTCCTGATTTAAACCAAACAGTGTCACTGAAACCTGTTTTGAAGTATAAGCAAATGTGCCTGTATTAGGAGTCCTTTTGCTTTAAAAGTTTTTAATCAAAAGTCCTTAATTGATTGTTAATTATTGAATTTGTTGGCTGTGTGATGAGTATATAAGTAGGTTATTTGTTAGATTTTATACACTGATGAAGGGTTGTTAAACCTGAAAGCTTTGTTGGATTAAATGTTTTTTGTTGAGTTGCGTTGTTTGCTTTATTTTATATCAGTCTCATATTCAGCTAACCTTTTCTTCATTTCGACATCTGATTTTTGCAGTTTTATCACCTCACCTGAGTATCTGTGTAAAGTTCTTCTGTTTTTTCCAGCCTTTTTTTGTGTTGATATACTCCATCAGTGTTTTGTTTATTTTAATCAGCTTTGAGTATATTTGCCTTCCAAAAACTCTCAAGCTTAGCTGTACCCATAATGCTCCTCTCAAGATTACCTCAGATTTCATTTGCTGCTTCAAGTGCCAGGCGTGTTCCTCTCCTGTCAGTTCTTGAACTAGCAATTTCTTCAGCTTCTTCAATTTGTGAGTGTTATTTAACATTTTCCATATGTTTTCCCTTGTATCTAGTTCTTTCGTAGTTACCCATCTCTTCTTCTTTACTTAACTGCTGTATTTTTTCCTGGTCTACCATCGTTGGTAGCCTCTCTCCTTTCCTCTACCGATTTTGTAATCTTCTGTACTATTGCTGGTACCTCCCCCTTTCCTTTTCCTTTACCATTATGGTAATACTTTGATACCATTGTTGGTATGCCTTTAAAAAAACTGTCTATCTGTTTCTCCTTTCCCTTTCTAGTGTGTTTTTGTGTGTTTTGATTGACATGGCTGAAAAGTCTAAAGGCACTTCTGGCTTCAAGTAATCTGACGATTATGACTTCTGCGTGTGCTGCTTGGGCTCGGTGCATCTTCAGGAAGACTGTTCCATCTGTCATGGATTTAGCCACTGGGCCCTTGTAGAGAGAAAGAATAAGTTGATTCTCAAAGGCATGATAAAATCTAAATTTGACAAGGCTGTATCTGTGACATCAAAACTGGTATAAGTTCCCCTTCCTCTTCCTGTAGCATTAGGCTTCAAAAAAAGAGAAGCTGCTCAGTTCCTTCACTTTCCTCAGAACCACCGGTTAAAAAAATGAAGTCTTCCATGGTTCCCACAGTTTCTGCAGAACCATCAGGAGAAAAGCTGTCTTCACAGGTGCCATTGGTGTACGACAACTATGGCACCCATCTCTTCCTCAGCTCAGACCACTTCACCCTCCTCCATTCCACCAGTTTGGAACCGGAGTTTTCTTTCAAAGACTTACCATTACCACTTACTTAACATACATGTTCCCTGATACGCTTTCTAAAATGTCTGTCTGTCTTGCCAATGTAGAATTTAGAGCATATCTTGCCAGTTGTAGAGTATCCACATGTATATAACATCAGGAAAGGGAGTCAGACCAATGCCCTTTCCAAACATGTAGCTGCTGCAGATGACTCACATGTGTTTAGTTTTAGGGTCATTTGTCTGTTGCAAGAAAGTTTAAGACAAGGAGACATTTGTAATAGAACAGAAAATTTGGAAGCTGTCTGGATCACCAAATTGAGAAGCACTGAGGGGCATGGGCTGAATGAGTGTATTCCCTTAAAACCCAGATTGAAGAAGAGGCCCCTTAGGAGGTAATAATATGTGATTTTATGATTCAAAATGTTTTGTGTATTAAAAGCTTGTGCATATTTTCTCATGTGAAATTGAGCATATTGTATTGATATTGTGTGTTGTAGTGCTGTTTTTTAAGTGTTTAAAGATATATATTTTTAACATATTTTTATGTATATGGTTAGTGCCTTTAAGATAATTAGAGCATCTCAGGAATGAGAACATATGATATGTCAGCTGATATATAAGGTGTGTGTGTTATAGTGCTTAGTATACACCTGAAGAAGCTTATTAGTGAAAGCGCTTGTGTTCTGCACTGAGTAAAGGCCTTGTTGGATATCTACAGCTGTCAGCGTCCCCCTTTTTTCATTTATTACAGAGATTGTTTTGGACGTTTTTGTGTCTCTGCCAGTAATTACTGTTTTTTCTTGCTCTGATGTTTATAAAGTGTTTATGTCCATGATGGCAAAGGTGATGCCAAAATTGATAGATATGGATCGGTGGGGAAATTGTGGACAGTAATAGAGTTGAATTATTTTATCTGGGAGGGGAAAGACAAGGGTCTGGTGGGATAAGCTGATCCTTCAAACAGAACAATGAGATTTAGGATTTAGGATTACCTAATTCAAATGGATAATTTAGAGCTACACAGTTAATGCTCATACACACACACACACACACACATGTATGTATATATATATATATATATATATATATATATATATATATATATGGGTCCCCTTCAAAACATCTAAAACCCATAACATCTAATTTCATAACATTGAGACCAGAACATCTAAAACCCAAAACATCTAAAACCCATAACATCAAATTTCATAACATCTAACACTACAAATCACGTGAAAATAGCATCCCCTCCACATATAATGACACCAATTTACCAAACACACTTTTCACTACGTTTCTGCAGGGGGGCTTGATACAGTGGGGTTAGGAAATTAACTTTTTCCCACTGTAGTGAGATCTTGGAGTTGGTATATTTAATTTATGGGGGTATGGGGGCGGAGCTGTCACATACGGGGTGCAGGAGGGCTTGCCCCCCTGCAGAAACGTAGTAAAAAGTATATTTGGAAGTTTGGTGGTGTTATATGTGAAGGGGATGTTATTTTCTTGTGATTTGTAGTGTTTGATGTTCTGATGCACATTTTCGATGTTATGAAATTCGATGTTATGGGTTTTAGATGTTTTGGGTTTTAGATGTTCTCGTCTTAATGTTAGAAAATTAGATGTTATGGGTTTTAGATGTTTTGAAGGGGACCCATATATATTTATATATATATGTACATATGTATATATATATATATATATATATATATATATATATATATATGTGTGTGTGTGTGTATACACACACGCACACACACACCCACATACACACACACACACACACACACACACACACACACACACACACACACACATATATATATATATATATATATATATATATATAAAAACACAAGCAGAAAGCTATAATTCAAAGTGGAAAGTTATGATGATGAAGCAAGGGGAAATTCAAGAAATAAGGAGAGAGAAGGATTTTAATTGCAGATCCTTAAGGAGAGTAACAATCGCCATACAGAATATTATATTCATATAATAGCAGAAAATATTCTAATAACTAAACCAACATGAGAATGGAGAAAGAAGATTTTGCCAATAGGAATGACTGCAGTTAGGGATACAGAGAATAGGCAAGATGGGGCTGAAATTTACTGGAGAAAACTGGCAAAGGAACCAAAGTAATGGAATGGGAGGAGGCCAAGAAGGTATTTAGACTGCAGGCTAGAGACTGCCTCCCGTATCAGGGACTGATATCAGAGTATAGGCAAAGAGAAAGGGATAGGGGAATCCTTAGTGAAAGACCTGCTCTGTTTGAGTTTTTACTGGAATCTCGAACTGAGGTTGCTGTTAAAAAAAGATAATTAGTAAGACACATAAAGTACCCCATGGTAACTATAAGAATCATTCAGAGGAGGTTAGAAAAAACTGGGAAGAGAGATTGGATAAGCAATTTACAAGGAAACAATGGGAGGGCATATGTATAACTGCCAAGTATGGAGCAGAGTCTAGAAGATGTATGATTTTTGCTTGGAAGTGTTCACATAGGTATTTTTATACGCCAAGCAGACTCCAAGAATTTTTCTTCAGGTAGATGGCAAATGGTGGTATGATGGGGAAGAAAGGGGTGACTGGGAACATATTTTTCGGGAGTGTAATGAGTTTGTAGACTTTAAAAATTCCCTACAGAGTACTCTGTTAGGAATATTGAGTGAGTAAATGGATATAACTAAGGGCATT
Source organism: Protopterus annectens (assembly GCF_019279795.1). Classification (NCBI taxonomy): domain Eukaryota; kingdom Metazoa; phylum Chordata; order Ceratodontiformes; family Protopteridae; genus Protopterus; species Protopterus annectens. The sequence goes on from NC_056738.1 coordinate 321,617,644, forward strand.
TTTTGAGCTGGGATACAGGTTATGAATTGCCTAGTCATAGTAAAGCCTTGTTAATTTTAATTCTGATGACTCCCTAAAAAGCAATGACTAGAAAATGGAAATCATAGTCTAAACCAGCTGTATTTGAAGTAGTGAATATTGTAACAGAGATAAAAGAATTGAAAGTGGGATCTTTAAAAAAGTGTAGCAGCAAAGTTCATAGAAAAAAGTGAAAATTGTAGGTAAATGCATACAGAATAATGTATTGGAGGAATGAGGTTTAGTGACCCTAAATCTGGAAAATCTGTTGCTGCATATTCTAGTCCAAAAGTCCAAATGCTTCACAGACGAGTGAGTTCCACAGTTGGACATGAGCATCTGCAGTTCACTTTTTTGTCATTTGGTCTGTCCACAGCACCCATAGTATTGACCGGCTGCATAGCACTACTATTTATGCACCAAAGGACCTAGGAAATCCATATGTAGCCATAGATGACTGACTGTCTAATTCAGGACATGTCAAAGTAAGCAATGCAAGACTGCTTTGAAATACTTACTGTATCTTCTGCCTTATGAGCATTGAGTTTTAGCTGAGCCTACTCAAGTGTTACCCAAACGAAGATAAAAATCTTCTTGTGGTCTTGCTCAACACAAAGCAGAGCTGGCTGATGTTCATCATTCACACTGGCTCAGTAGCATATAGAGGTTTTGTGCCTGTACAGCCAACCTACACTGGCAGCTTTCCAGAGCTGAGAATTCCTTCCTCTGACTCTAGGAGGATCAGGTGATAGGAGATTGACTAAGTCTGTTCCATTAGGGATGCCTAACCTGACCTCTGTCACAGAAATTCATTTATCCAGTCTTTAGTGCTACCAGTAGTAGTCACACAGTTGAATCCCCTCAGCAGCCTGCATTGGAAGATAAGATTCCTTTGGGAAGTTTCCTTCCTCTTTATCTCTTTATTGTTATATACTTTTGTATTCTTTTTGTCTTATTAATATATATATATATATATATATATATATATATATAGTTACATATAGTTATAGATTAGTACGCACCAAAACAAGAAGATATAAGAACAGTTTTTTTCCACAGGCCATCAAGTTCATAAACGGTTAACTCGGCTTATTAGGTTGGGGTATTCTTTTTCCGAAGCCTCCGAGGATTCTGTAGTACTGTTTACATATTGTTAATACTTGTTTCTTTCAGAGTTTGTTTCAGTATTTCTTGCACTGAGTTGCACTTTGCACCTTGTATGTATATGTATATGTATATTTACTTTTTATCTTGTTCTTAATAGTTGCATGTATGTCGTTTGTCTTGTTCTTAACAGTTGTATGTATGTCATTTATGTATTTCATACTTGGGGAGCCACTGAAACTGGAGCCAAATTCCTTGTACGCATGCATACTTGGCCATAAAATGTGATTCTTGATTCTGATATTTGTGTAATGTTCTATTTTAATATACTTTCTATTTACTGCTGCTGTTTATTCCTCTGGGAATTCTAACTTACTACTGTGTTGCTTGTATACTTAATACTGTTTTTAAGCAGTTATGGGACTTTTCTAAAGTATTTTATAACTTTAACTGGGAAACTGAAATGTTGTGAAGTCATTTTAACTCTAGGGAGTGTCTGTTGGCAGGGTGCCAAGAGGCTTATTGTTTCTGTTGTCTATCTGTCTCATTTGTTCAGACAGGAAAATGTTACATTTTTTTCACTTTTTTTCATTTTTATGATAATTACTACTGGTTTAACACTGACATAGCCATTTTTTTGTTAAATCACAATGTTATATTGAGTTACTTTATTTTCATTTTCTGTGAAGATTTTCTTTTTTTATTTCTGACTAGGAAATTTCTAAGTAGAGGCTTAATTATGCCATTTTAAAATGTTTATATATTTCATTTAAGGACATGTCAGTATTTGGACAAGCAAATTTTACTTGGTACTGTTACTTTATGTGCTGTTTACTACACTTACCTTTTCCCTTCACCTCTCCCCCCTGGTTTGAGCCCACAGCCCTCTATGCTACAGGGTTTAGACAGATCTTCCTGGCTGTTCCAGTACCTAGTTCATGTTTGGGAGAACCAAACTCTTTAGGTGCAGGAGAGGTCCAGGTATCAGACAAAAAATTCTGTCCCCAAATATTTTGTTGTGTAGTGTAATGTAGTTCATAGTAAGAATAAATGGAAATTTCACCATGTGACGTGACAGACAATCAGGTTATTACCAAGTATAGGCCTGATGTGGTTTCCTTAGCTAAGAGTGTTTTACAGTCAGCTAATCCCAGATGCTATGTGGCTGTTCCAAATGTCTGTGGGGCTGCCTTCTCTGGAGATCAATCTAACCCCACAGATTTCAATGGGGACACTGGTGTAAACAGTACCAAACCCTCTGAATCCATTTAGCTTTATTCCTCTGAAGATGAACAGGTTCAAAAACCCAAGCAACTGTTCACCCTTCCACAGATTCTAGATAGGTTTACAGATGTATTTGACTGTATTTGACTGGAAGCAGTCTGGAGCTATGCCAGAGATTATCAGAGTTTGTGATCTTATCGAGGATGAGATTCCAAATGTTTGGTTATTCCTCCTCTGTTACTGGTCTTAGATGATGTCTATAAAACTGCATGTTAATCCCCTTTGGCTAGTCAACCAGCTCCTAAAAGGTTATGATGAAATACAAGGTGTACTCTGATTTTGCAGCTCGTTGCCCCTTTATCAGCTGATCCAGCTACAGTTTCTCCAGCTGCCAACTCTAGCAAGAGAGCCTTGGCTTCCTCTAACTTTACATTGCCGGTCAAAATTGGCAAGTGGTTATAATTCAGTGAAAAAAGTTGGCTCAGTCTACTAATTTAGTCTTTATAATTTTAAATTATCAGTACTTCATGTCAGATGACTTTGATGTATCTTTGCCTTTGTTTCTAATGTGGTTCAGGTTTCGAAACATGCTATGAGGAGTATCGTGGAATGTGCAGACACTATTTCTGGAAATGCAGCTGTTTCTAATGTATTGAAAAGGTTTGCTTGGTTACATAACCATTTTTTTCTGAGAATTTAAAAAATATAAATTGAATATTCCTTTATATTCTGAATTTCTGTTTGGTCCTGCTGCTACCCAAATTCTCAAACAATAGTCTGATAGTGGTAAATTGATGCATGGGGTATTTTGACTGTTTCCTGTTCCTGGGCACTCCTCTAACAAAGTGTTCAACTTCAAAGGGCAGAACAAACAAACAAAAATCCCAGCCTAACAAGAGTTAAGATACCAAGAGGAAGTGGCAGGAGGATAATGCTTCTAAACCAAAAAAGGGGGGTTCCTTTCCATTAAAAGATATTTTCCTTGCTAAAGAATGGCTGTGTCAATACTCAAAGATTCCATACCTTCCTCTAGCACCTCTGTCCCTTTGACCTTAACCCAGGCTTTAGCTCAGACCTGCAGCCTGGACACAAATAGTGTCAAACAAGTGGGTGCTGAGAATAATTCATTGAGTATACTTTTGGCAGTTAATAGAAAATACTCCTTCCTTCAGGGGAACCCCTCCCCTACCCTCCAGACTAGACATGCCAGATGTTAACTTTATTGATTATTACTGCAGTAGCCTAAGTTAAATGAATTAATTTGACGAGGTTATAATAGCCGTCCAGTTTCCAAAGATTCAGAGCACCTTCCTCACACTTAAACTGTTAGTCAGCTTGAGCTGAGTTGACTAAAAAGACTGATTTTGGTACCAAGCCCTTCAGAGGTTTCCTACCACTGAAGAGTACGCTCCTCTGAGGCTTTAGAGGATCAACAGCCAGCTTGTGCTGTTTCTTTGCAGATTAGACAGTTAATCCTGCTGCTGCTAAACATTTAATTAATCCCAATCCTTCTCTTTCTGATAAAGATAGGAAAGTTATTGATAAGTATGAGAAAAAGCATATGCTTCTGCAACTTTGATTTGCAGAATTTTGAATTGTCAGACTCATTTTTTTTAAAGAAACATCTTTATTGAATTATCACTTATAACACAGGCAGTCATACATTTGTATAAATGAAAACAAACCATATTGACATATGTTCAGTTGCAAACATTATATATCTCTTATAATCTATACAGTCATTGTCGGTCAAATATTACATAGCTTGTTCAGTTCCTGCGTTCCCTTAAACTTCATTCCTCCTCCAAAACATTATTCTGCATGTATTGTTTCAGCAATTCCCATTTTGTTCTATGTAATTTGCTCCTACCCTTTTCTAAAGATCCCACTTCCAGTTCTCTTATCTCTGTTACTATATTCACTACTTCTAGTATGTTTGGTTTAGACTTTGATTTCCATTTTCTAGTATTTGCTTTTTGGCAGTCACCAAAATTAAACTCAGCAAGGCCTTGCTATGTCTAGGCAATTCAGATTCTGTATCACAGCTTAAAAAAAAAGTTAGTTATACCAGTTTGCCCACCCAGCGTTTCTGACAGTGTAGTCTGCAGGGCATTTTTAAAGTCTGCTAACGCATTACATTCCCAACAAATACGTTCCCTATTACATCTTTCTTCCCCTTCACACCTTCAACATTTGCAATCCACTTGACAAAAAATCATTTGGAGTCTGCTTGGGGTATAAAATACCTATGCAAACACTTCCAACATCAGGTCCTAAATCTTCTAGACTTTGTTGCATATTTGGGAGCCATACATAGATCCTACCATTGTTTCTTTGTGAATTGCTTAGCTACTCTGTCTTCCCAAACCTTTCTAACCTCCCCTGATTGATTCCTATAGTTAGCATGCAATAGATTAAATGCCCTACTAATTATCCCTTTTTTAACAGCAGCTTCTTTTCTAGAGTCTTCTAAAAACTCTACCAGTGATGGTATTTTGCTTAGGACCCCCCTATTTCTTACTCTTTGTCTATACTATGATATCAATCCTTGATAGGGAAGGCAATCTCTAGCCTGCAATCCAAATGAGTTCTTGGCCTCTTCTCATTCTATTACCTTTCCCTCTCTGATTATTTGATCTCAGTACCTTGGCTCCTTGGGCAATTTTCTCCAGTAAATTCCAGCCCCTTCTTGCCTATCCTGTCTACCCGTAGTTGCAGTCATCCTTATCTGCAGAATCTCACTTCTCCATTCCCATGATAGTGTAGTTCTTAGAAAACTTTCTGCTACTTTATGAATATAATATTGTATATGGTTGTTTTTGTTCTCCTTAAAGATCTGCATCCAAAATCCCAGTCTCTCCCTGTTTCTTGAGCATCCCCCCCATTTCATCATCATCCATTTCCAATTTGAATTATAGCTTTCTCTTTGTGCTATGTATAGGAACCCTAACTGTGTAACTCTGAAGTACCCCATCATATCAGGTGACCTAAACCAGCTTGTTCTATTGGAAGGATCAACTTATCCCACTTGACTCTTGCCCTTTTTCCCTCCCAGATAAAATCCTTCAAATCTTTATTAATTGCTATCCACAACTTCTTCTCTTTTTGATAAAATATGTCTGACCAGTATATAGCTGCAGTAACAGAATCCTTTGTAATCCATACTCCCAAGTACATAATTTTATCATGTCCCAATAATTATAGGTATCGCTGAACCAATTTGTGTGTGGGTACATAGTTTATGGCTTTTGCCTCTGTTTCATCTTCATTAATTTTGTATCCTCAAAAGATCTGAAACTGTCTTAGAATTAGACTCAAATGTTAGGGTTTGTTATGACTAATTGTGAAAATATGAGAAATGTTTTATTTGCAGTTTCTTCTTGTAAGGAAAAATCTGCTTTAAATAATTTAGTTTCTTGTATTTTACAAGTCACTACTCTTTGTTTACATTGTATGTATGATGCAGTTGATTCTTACTCAAGAATTGGCATTGTGTTCAGGGGGTTTGCTTGGATGCATTCTCAGAACCCCTGGATGATGTAAAAATTACACTTTAAATTCTCCTTTGAATGAAGATTTAACGTTTGACCCTTCTGCTGCAAAAGTGACCAAAAAGTGTGATGAGAGGGATAAGTTGATACAGGGAATCTCTACAATTTCCAGCCATCTTTTTCCATATTTTAGAAGGGATATTCTAATACCTCATCCAATTTGGTAATTAAAAAAAAGTGTCTCTGTAAAATGCAGGTAAACTAATGTTTAAGAAGTGTCATGAGGATTCCAAAAAGAATTTATTAACCATCCAAAACCAAGGACAGTCCAACAAGTCAGAGTGACTGTTTAAGGGACCTTGTCCCCCTCCCAACCCAGCAGTGGTTTTTCCCATCCAGAAAGTCTGAATCTCCACTTTTCTTTTTGGTAACAGACAATTTCAGGCAAATGGCTTCTGAAGATCATTCATTGAGGTTACAGATGGCAGTGTAAGGAAATTTATCCCTTCCAGAGTGTAATCCCTCATCCACCTGATCAAATTATTTTATTTATTTCTACCTGACCTTCATTACATGCTGTTCCAGGGAGTGACAGAACCAATTTCTCCTTTCCAGGAGAGAAAAGGTTATTATGCAAGGCTATTTTCAGTGCCAAATAAAAACATTACTTGGAAACCAGCTCTGGATCCTTCTTTCCTAAAGCTGTTTCTGATATTGCCCAGGTTCAAAATGCTGTCACTTCAGAACCTGTTTCCTCTTCTTCCTCTTCTTCCTCTTCTACTTCATTCAAGTTTACTTGTAACTCTAGATTTAAAAAGGCTTATCATCACATCCCTATTCATTCAGACTTCAGGCATTTCTTAAGGTTCGGTGTGTTTGGATCACATTATCAAATGTTCTTCATAGTCAATGTTGCAGTACTGAACCTTGGGTCTTCATGCCTGCAGAAGCCTGCGACTGGCCCAATTTCCAGAGTCTTTACATCATCCCTAGCCACCAGACTTCCAACAACCAATGTCTGGACATCAGGTGTAAGAAGTGCACCCGTCGGTGCCATCTTCAGTTCTTTTTAGACATGCAGTCCAATGTGGTTCTCATATGTTCAGTATGCATGCAGTCTTTTAGGTTGCTCATTTTTTCCAGAGAACCTCCCTCTTCCAGTCAGATAAGTACCCCAATGGGGAAAATTCTTTATTAATTTAATGTTCAGAAAAGTCAAAAAATTACTTAAAGTGTGAGAAGCAAGTCCTGCATAAAGATTTTCACTAATTTTTCATTTTCTGCGTGGGGCTTCAGCACAATCTCTCTAAACTGTCCAGATTCTGCAAAATTCCACTCAAAAGCATAGGGTTGAGGTACTGGCCACCCATATGGAGTCTTCTTCTTCTTCATTTTTCCCAGTGTCATCTCAGTCCACTGCTACTGCAGGGCCTATGCAAACTCCAGAGTCAATTAGTGTCATTCTAAAAAAAAAAACAGAAAGATAAAAAGGCCAAGGACCCGAACATTAGCTAGAAAGCTCCAGCTCTAGGCCATGACCCAGGTGAGGCACATTTGCAAGCCCTATAGTCCGATGACTTCTAGATCCAAACCCTCTGGTGTGACTCTTCAAGGGGCCATTGTGGTCTTTGACCTACCTGCAAATGTTACCATGGCACACATGCCGGTCAGGTTGCTCAGCAGGCCTCATCTTCTTTTGGTCATCCCTTTTAAATGGACATTCAATCCAGACTGTACTGGTTAGATTTTGCCCCCCCCCCCACCTCTCACCAGTTCTTCACAGACTGAAGCCCAAGATCTCCTAAAAACAGGACAGGAGTTCATGGCCTTTATGAAATCTAGAGAACCCTCTCATGCTTCTACTACTGAAGCTTCCCAATCCAAAAGAAGCAGGGAGGTGGGTTTCAGGAAGGTGCAGATTTCTCTAGCTCTGAAGATGGGCACTTTCCACAACAAACTTACCCAGATTCAGTCTATGATGAAACCCTTTTTTCTGCCTCCCCACTGAGGACCTTTCCTTCAGGGATACGCTGCAGAGAACGAAGGAGACTTTCATTTGGGAAAGCAAACAGTTCCCACATGTTCAGACCCATTACAGGTAACTGCTAAGTTTGCCTTAACCCAGGCTATTGACTTTTCCTCTTGTACACATATTACTGTATGGTGTCTATGAAAACATTGCTTTACACCCTGATTCTCTGTCCCCTGCTCCTAGGAAACCAAACAGATTTTACAGAGTGCTTGAATCTCACCAGCACCTTTACAAAAATCAAAAGGTTAACTCTTCTGCAGTCTGCACTGAATCCACAAAAGGTGTGCCTAAGAGACCAACCAGACATTCCTTGCTTAATGACAGGAAAAGCAGACTATTTTTTGGGGGGGAAAAAAAGCTAATGTCATGCTGACAGTGAGAGCTTTGAATTTACAATTTCATATGCTGAAGTACCTTGAATCTGTCCAGGACAAAATTCTAGCTAAGATAGACTCTATTGCAGATAGAATCCTATTTAAGGAAATTCAGGAGACAGCCAGAGAAGCTTTATAAATCTCCACAGGGTCATAGGAGGTTACTAGGCTATTGACCCTGTGGCCCTTATAAGCCTGCCAAGAGTTTAACCCATGTTTAGACAAGTTAGCACCCAGAGCCCCTGTCCAGCAGGGACACAGGTGGAATCCTAGGAGTATATTTTCTGTTTCCCATCCAGTTATCCAGGTTGCGCTTAAAAAGGGATAATGAGGTGCTCTGCTTGACGTGAAGAGGAAGTCTCTTCCACTGATGGGGGTGTCTCTGGGACACAAATCTGCCCTGCTATCAAGTCCTATTGATATCACAGACCAGGATGAGGTTGTGCGTATGGGTTGTTGGAGTGGAGCTTGACTTGTGGATATGCAGTCCCATCAAGGCGGGGTCTGATATTGCTTTGTATGGCAGACGGAGGTCACCTCCGAAGAGTCTGTATGAAACTGAGTAGAGAGACAGGGCTTTTAGCTTATCTGTGTAGGGTAGGTGTTTGAGGCCCTGGATTCTCCTGGTGAGGAACCTCTGTGGTCTCTCCAGGTACTTGCCAAAGGGGGTGTTGTACTCAATAATTGGCCTTATAAGGGAAGAATACAGGGATCTTATGCCCTGTTTGTCCCTGGATGAGATACCCTTACCTATGAGGTGGGCCATGTAGAAAGCTTTCTATACAATGGAAGCAACATGGTGGCCAAAGGTCAGGTTGCTATCAACCTCAGTGCCCAAATCCCTCACTACTGATTGCGTACCTAGGATGTTGTTATTAATGTGATAATATGTGGGGACATCACTTTTTGGCATTCAACTTGAAGCCATGTTTCTGGCATCAGTCATTTGTTTGGGAGAGACCCTCTCGGAGGGCGTCCACATTACTTGGGGAATTGATGATTGTGCCCAGCTTGCAGTCATCTGCAGACTTGGTCAGCCATAGCCCACTGGTTTTGGCCTGCACCTCAGAGAAGTATATCCCAAATAACAGAGGCCCCAAGACTGATCCCTGCGGTACACAGCTCATTACAGGTCTACTGCTTGAGGTGGCTTCCCCTGTTTTGATTAGGTGGGTTCTATCAGTGAACCAGTTTGCTACCCATCTGGTAACATGGATTCATGCCTAGTTGAGAGAGTTTATCTACTATGCCCGAGCGGAGAATAGTGTCAAAGGCTTTGGCCAGGTCAAGGTAGCCTTTGGTGACTGTCTCAAAGAAGTCGACCATATTTAACAGACATGACCTCCCCTTGACAAAGCCAAACTGTGTGGGGTCCAGTGTTTGGAGGTTGCCAATGTCCCTGTTAATGAGATCCATGATAATCTGTTCCATGGCCTTGCAGATTAGGCTAGTTAGGATGATGGGTCTATAATTTCCTGGATCAGTGGACACTCCACCTTTGTGTAAAGGGATGACAGTGACTGTCCTCCACTTGTCTGGGACAAAGCCAGTACTCAAGCTTTGGTTGAATAGGATGCCTAATGGTGCTGCATGTTCATATCTGGGTTCATGTAGGATGTAACCAGGGATGTTATTGAATCCCATGGAGGCTGTATTTTTTGCCTTTGAGAAGGCAATGATGACCTTTTCCCTAGAGATAAGGAGTGGGAGGCAGGTACTGGGGATTTAAAATACAGGAATAAAGTCCTCGACTCTGGATGAAGTAACCAGCGATAATAAAGAAGAAGCAATAAGTAAAATAAAACTCACTGGATACACACGGCACGTAATTATTTATTTAGGAAAAAAATGTGAGCGCTTTCGCAGAGTCCTCTCTGCTTCATCAGACAAATTATAGCAGTTAAAACTTCATTTAAATAGTGATGCATCATAGTGTCAACCAATCAGTTCCATGTTAAAATCAATTCACCAAATAATAATACTTAAGGTATAAAAATATACATATATATATATATGTATATATAAATATATATAAAAATATATAAAAAACACATATAAAAAAACACATAGAGGCTGTATAGAATATGGGGTATATTTCTAAAAGTTTCTAGGTACTATGTTAAAAACTATATAAAAAAGCATAAAAAATACTCGATAACTAGAGCATCAGTGCTTCAAGGCCCTGTTTCTGAGAAATGGTTTTAAAGAAACCTTAGAGTTTAGGCCAGGTGATCTGTCTGCTTGGAACTTAATAATCCATTCTTGTTCCAAAGCTTCAGTATTGTTAGTAATATTTCCACCTCTTTTATTTCTATGGACAGTATGGAGAACCAGGAACTTAAAAGTGTGTGTGTTCCCTTCTTGCATCACATGCATTGCTTTCTTTTTGGTTTCTAATATCTCTCATGTGTTCTAAAATTCTGTCCTTCAATAGTCAATTTGTTTTACCTATATAATAGGCAGGACATTTCGTGCAGAAACTAAAATATACTATATTTACAGTCAGCATAAAAGTGTGTATCAATGGAGAAACCTCTGATAGGGTGTTTATATTGTCCCCCACCAAAAATGAATGGGCATGCTGTGCATCTCCTGCAGGCAAACGTGCCCATCCTATCAGACTTTACATACTTTGGCTCATCTATTTTTTTTTTGTAGCATAATTGTCTTTTTAGAGACTTATTATTTTTAAAGGAGAAGGATGGTGTCTCTCCTATTATTCCATCGAGTTCTTTCACACTCAATAGGATATCCCAGTTGGTTCTGAGTATGTCACAAACTATATTAATGCTACTCGCAGCATATTATTCTCTACATTTCTTGCTGTGCCTGAAGTTGTTATAGTATTCAGATTATCCATGGGTAAAACATTTGCATGTTTTCTTCTAGCATTATAATAAGGTTGGCATTTCCCTTCCCTTTCTTTCCATGCTAAATCAATCTGCTTCTCAATATCTTTCATTTTGTATCCCCTTTCACTAAATTCATGCTTAAGAAGAGTCAGTGCCTCACATGAAGTTGCATCATCATTATGTAGCCGCATACAACGAACTATCTATCCTTTCAAAACATTTGCTTTTGAAAAACCAGGATGCATACTACTGTTGTGTAAAACATTATTTTTTCTGATAGGCTTCCTATACAATGAAGTAGAAATTAGTTCAGGGGTATCTCTTTTAACTTTCACATCTAAGAAGTCAATCTCTTTGTCAGAATACTTAAAGGTAAATATTAAGAATGTAGTAATAGTGTTAATGTATTCCAAGAATTGTTTAAGATGAAACTCATCATCATGCCACAGCAAAAAAAAAATATCATCCACAAAGCGTTTATACTTTTTGTATGAAATAATCTCCAAACATAAATATGTTGTTCTCTAGGACTATCTCCAATAATGCACAAATTAGTCTTATCTTATTGCCTTCAGTACCTCTCCTGACAAGTAATTCTCTAACATTTTCTATCCCCCATGTATGGAAGATCACTGTGAACAATGACTCTATAAACAATGACTCTATATCAAGTGTCACTAGCCAACATGAGTCATCTAGCGCTTCAAGGTGTATACTTAAGTCATTTAAAAATTCCTTAGTATCTAATAAAACAGTTGTACATTCATTTAAAATAGGATGCAAGTTTTTTTCAATATAAATTGATAGTGGCTCAGTCACCCATCCACTGCTAGATACTATAGGCCGCATAGGTGGATTCATTAAATTCTTATGGATTTTAGGCAAACCATACATTATTGGCACTACTGGAAAATCTGTTTTAAAGTACTCAAAAAGTTGCTCAGAAATCATTTATGTTATTAACAGATCAAACAATAGTACTTGTATCCTGTCCATCAACGCTTTCATATAGGTATGAGAAATCTCACAGTAAATAGTAGCATTATTTAGGTGTGTTTGCATATTATCAACATAAACTTCTCTATCTAGAATAATGCACAGCATGCCCATTCATTTTTGGTGGGGGACAATATAAACACCCTATCAGTGGTTTTTCCATTGATACACTGCAAATATAGTATACTTTAGTTTCTGCACGAAATGTCCTGCTTATTATACAGGTAAAATGAATCGACTATTGAAGGACAGAATTTTAGAACATATGAGAGATATTAGAAACCAAAAAGAAAGCAATGCATTAGCAATGCATGTGATGCAAGAAGGGAACACACCCACTTTTAAGTTCCTGGTTCTCCATATTGTCCATAGAAATAAAAGAGGTGGAAATATTACTAACAATACTGAAGCTTTGGAACAAGAATGGATTATTAAGTTCCAAGCAGACAGACCACCTGGCCTAAACTCTAAGGTTTCTTTAAAACCATTTCTCAGAAACAGGGCCTTGAAGCACTGATGCTCTACTTATCTAGTATTTTTTATGCTTTTTTTATACAGCTTTTAACATTGTACCTAGAAAATTTTAGAAATGTACCCCAGATTCTATACAGCCTCTATGTGTTTTTTTATGTGTTTTTTATATATTTTTATATATGTTTATATATATATATATATATATATATATATATTTTTTATGCCTTAAGTATTATTATTTGGTGTATTGATTTTAACATGGAACTGATTGGTTGACACTATTATGCATCACTATTTAAATGTAGTTTTAACTGCTATAATTTGTCTGATGAAGCAGAGAGGACTCTGTGAAAGCGCTCACATTTTTTTCCTAAATAAGGAGTTACGTGCCATGTGTATCCAGCAAGTTTTATTTTATTTTACTAGGTACTGGGGATTTCCTGATTTACTGATGGGGAGACAGAGTGGAGAAGTTTTCGCTGAATCTGTCAGCCAGTACATTGGATATAGCTACAGCATTTGTGTATGTGATGTTCTTGACCCCCAGTTCTGAACAGATCTGTGTGCTTCTTTTGAGATTGCGGACATATGTAAAGAAGGCTTTATGATTGTCTGTAATAGATGTGGCCAGTTTCGACTTGAAGTTGGCTTTAGAGGATTTCACTTAGGTGCTCTTATTTGCTTGTTCAGGCTAAGGAGAGATTGCTTCCAATTGGGCACCTGCTCCTTCTTCGTCCTGGACAGTAATTTTTTCCTTTTGTTATATAGTTTATTTATTGCAGATGTCCACCAGACAGGTTTACTCTTCCTTGCGGAGGATGGTTTTGTCCTATCAGGTATTCCTGATTCCATGCATCTATATAAATGCTTGTGTAGTACTTCGGGGTAGATTTGGACATTGGTGCCAGAGGGGGCTTTGAAGCCATTGATACCATCCCTCAGGAGTTTGTAATCAGCTTTGTAGAAGTTTCTTTGTTTGACCCTAGCTAGAGGGGGGTCAGGAGAGATGGTGATTTTGAAAGTGACCGCTTTATGGTCGGATCTTACCAGGGAGGATGATACCATAGGGGTGCTGCAGTGGTTACTCATGCTGGTTAATACCAAGTCCAAGATATTATCACCTCTTGTTGGGTTATTGACTAGCTGTTCCAAAGATTTGCATTGATAAAATCGAGGAATCTGTGGGCATTTGTGTTCTGGCATGAGTAGTTTTTCCATTCTATGGTTGGGTAATTAAAGTCACCCAGGATCAGGGTAAAGAGTTGAATCTTGATAGATTTGAAGAGGTCCAGATAGGTGGAGTGGGCCTCTTGAGTCAAATATAGGGGCCTGTAGCTAGTTATAATTTTAAAAGGGGTCTTTTCAATGGTTAACTGCACCTGGAGTGTCTCCTGTGCATCATACTGTTTGACCAGCCTGGAGGTGTGTGTGTCTTTAATATATATTGAAACTCCACCTCCTTTGGCTTTGCTGCCCACATTTTGAGGTCTGAATGTATGATAGGATGAGTAACCAGGTAAGGCTGGAGTGCTGTCCACAGCTTAGAACCAGGTTTTTGTGACTGCACAAATGTCAGACACTCCTTAAAGTGTGGCTATGATGTGATGTCTTAGGTGCTTCTTGCTGAGTGGCTGCCACAGGTTTTGTTATCTGCAGACATCCATGGCACAGGACCCAGCCCTTCCCAGATCAAGTTAAGTCTGAACTACTGGATGCTCCGCTAGACAAAAAATTTCTTTTTAATTTGCCACCTGAAGAAAGTATTTGAGAAGATGGATAAAAAAAGGGAAGTAAATTACAACTATGAATGAATTTTACCTGTCTGTGATACCTAGGTGTACAGTAGGAATTACCCACCCTCAAACCCCTCTATCTGCTGACCACTTACCTCCACCTTGGTGGGTACAAGGAGTAGAGGAGTTTTCTGCAGATAGTCCTCTTATATCCTTAATCCTCTCTCTGTCTGCTATTTTGTTTTCTCCTTCTCACTTAAATTCAGACAGCCGGGGAGTTTGTGCTGTCCTCAGGCATCAGCCTGCTTGTCCACTGCTTAGAAACACCTGAAGATGGCAATGATGGATACCCTTCTTATACCCTGATGTCCAGATGTAAGTCATCTGTCAGCATGAATGATGACTCTGGAAATCATGGTGGTCATGGGCTTCTGCATGACAAGAAGACCAAAGAATCATTATTGCAACAATGATCTACTTAAGCATCTACAATTATGGTAAGTGGGGAACAACTGTCCTTTCTCTGCCTTACCCTTTGGACTATCCACTGCACCAAGAGTGTTCACAAAGTGTATAGCTATGATTGTAGCTCATTGCAGGCTATAGGGTATCCACATTTTTCCATATTTAGACAACTTGCTTATCTTTGCGGAATCTTTTTCAAAGTGTCAGGAATCTTTCACTTGATTGACAATGTCATACACAAGTTGGGATATCAAGAGAACATTCAAAAGTCTTTTTAGACTCCTTCACACAGGATTGTGTTCCTTGGCTGTCAGCTAGACACCTCAGTTCAAAGAGCTGATCTTCCACCAAAAAAAAAAAAAAAAGAAGAAGAAGAAGATTTAGATATATTTCTAACGTTTTCCACACAGACTTTTGTCACTGCAAGGAGAATACCTCAGGATTTTGGGTTTTATGGCACCTGTGAATGTTCTTCATAGTCAGTATTGCAGTACTGATTCTTGTGTCTTCCTGCCATGCAGAAGCCCACAGCCAGCTTGATTTCCAAAGTCTTTACAGCATCTAGCCAATAGTCAGCTGTAGACTGTCATATGGATGTCAGGGTATATAAAGGGTGCCTATCGGCACCATCTTCAGGTCTTCCTAGCCATGCAGTCTGATGTACTTCATGTGTGTTCAGAATGCCCACAGCCTGTTATTCAGTTCAGTTTTCCAGAGTACCTTCTTCTAGTCAGATAAATTCCCTATTTGGGATTTTCTTCTATTAATTATTGTTTAAGAAGGTCAACAATTGCTGGAAGTGTGGGAAACAAGTCATGCATAAAGATTTTTGATCATTTTGTCTTTTCTGTTTGTGGCTTCTGCACATCTGTAATTGTCCTGAACATGCAAAATTCCATGCAAACCCCCTCAAAAGTAGGGCCAAGATATTAGCCACCCATATAGAGTCCTTGTCTTCAGTTTCCCCGGTGGCATCATAATAACCCACTGCTACCACATAGTCTTCACAAATACCAGGTTATGCTAGCATCATTCCAAAGAAATGGAAGTTCAGAAATATCACGGACTGTGACATTTCTGAGAAAGCTCCAGCTCTAGTCCCTAAGTTGACTGTTGACTCAGGGTGAGGTGCCTTTCAGACCCTGCAAAAACTTTTCTTCTGCAAAAAAAAGTAAATCTCTATCTAGATTCATTTCTAAGGTTTTCCCACTTAAACTTCGGTCACTACAAGGGAATACCTCAGGATTTTGGGTCTCATGGCACTTGTGATTCTCATGGTATCCCTGGCAAGACTCCACATGTTTCTTTGGTCTCAGCACCAATATCCATTGTCCTTTCTTATCCCAGTGTTGGGGTTTGTCAGAAGGGAAATCGTTTAGTGAAGACAGGAAATATCCTTAAATCCAGGTCTTCCCTTCTACTTCCCTGTTCCAAAGCAGTCACCATAGATGCCTCAGACTTTGCTTGGGGAGTAGTTTCAGATAGGATAAATATGCAAGGTGTGTAGGA
Organism: Protopterus annectens; assembly: GCF_019279795.1. Taxonomy (NCBI): domain Eukaryota; kingdom Metazoa; phylum Chordata; order Ceratodontiformes; family Protopteridae; genus Protopterus; species Protopterus annectens. The sequence continues at coordinate 321,633,916 of NC_056738.1, forward strand.
CAGCAAAGACAGATGCAACACATAAATTAAAAAGAGATGCTTGCCCTGATCAAGGCACTCAACTCTTTGAATCATCTTTGGTCCCTGGGACCTCTTAATGTTATTACAGAAAATGTCACAGTCATGTAGTACATCAACAAGCAAGGAAGAATCAGGTTGTACCTCCTTTACAGACTAGACATGTTAGCTTTGGATACTCTACAGGAATCATACATTCTGTCAGAGCAAAACTGTGTGGCAGACAATTTGAGCAGGCCAAGGACAGACCCTTACAAATAGAAACTAGATCAAGGGGTCTCCCAAGATTTAATTCATCTGTGGGGAGTTCTTCAAGTAGACCTATTTGCCTTCTGTATAAACAATCTTGTGGAATGATTCTGCTGCAGGATTCCATGCAAGAATGCCTGGAAAATCGATGCCTTTTCTTTTCCTTGGACAGTAATGTTTCTGTATGCTTTTCCAGCCTTACCATTCATATACAAGGTATTTCTTAAGGTTCAGAAGGAATTCCCCAGTAACTTTGTGTTGACTACCTTCTGGCCCAGGCAACAGTGGCATCCCCTCTTTTGAAGGTTGCCAGGGGCAATTACTTCAAGCTTACTCATAGACTGTATTTACTAACACGATCATGGGTGCTTGATTCCCCCAGCCCCAGTCAACTTCAAATGACTGGATGATTGGTTCATAATTCCCTTTAGGCACCTGTTTACTGAGAACTTGAAGCAGGTACTAATGGAGGCAGGAAAGACTGCTACTAGAAAATAATATACTAGCAAATTGAAAAGGTTTTCTGGTTGGTGCCACCAGCATAACTAACACCTTTCAGGGCTAGTTGTTCTCTGATTTTACAGTATTTGTGTGAGTTACTATCTTATGGCCTTTCTTACTCAAACATCAAGGTTTGTTTACTGGCCATTTCAGCATGTGTACCCATGGAACCTCCTTTTTCAGTGCATTTTTATATTAAAATGTTTTTGAAAGGGGCTTTGCATAAGTTACCTCCTAAAGAACCCGTGGTCCCTCCTCAGGATTTTAATTTTTTTGTAAGTAAAGCTAACACTTGCTCCATTTGAACCAGCTAACCTGGCTGATTTGAGGTTCTTAACATGACAAACAAATGATGTTCTTCATCTCACATTGCTGCAGTCCTAACACTTGGGTAGTCCGCTGTCCCTCGGTCGGCCCGAATATCAGAGTATACGGCTGACGTCGGTCAAGGCGCATTTGACTGACATCAGAACGTCAGGGTACAAATGCGCATGACCGACGTCATATCCTCAGTCTTTTTTGCCGCATGGTCCGATGCAGAAGCAGTGTTGCAAGTGCCGTTCGGCGTTCTGAAATTTTTCGGAGTTTCAGACCGAAGTCAGAGTTGGTTAAGTACCCGTTAGAATATTTTGGTTTTTCTTGCCTCAGTGGTTTACGGATGTCAGAAAAAGTGAATAACTGTATTTCTTGTGGGAAACAGATACCGCATAGAGATTACCATAATTTGTGTATACCTTGTTTGGGACCTGAGCACGGCGTTGTTGGGTGTCGCTTTTGTGCTCGGTTCAATAAACGCACTATAAAGCGTAGGTTGGATTGTGCCAGGTTGGTCTTTGGGAAGCGGTGCAATTACAATATGCCGTCGGATGCTCCGGCGCGGCTTCCTCAAAGAAGCGCAAAGACAAGGCAGTTAAACCTAGGTTAGAGTCGTCCGAACCGGGTTCTTTAGAGCGTCTGTGGAACCGGTGGTTCCACGGAGGCCTCTCTGGAGTCCCAGGGAGAAACTGTGTGTTACAGGATGTGGCCTCCCAGGAGGCAGGTCAGGCTGTAGGGGCTTCTCAGGTAACTGTACTCCCCTCCCTTCCTAAGGTGTCTAGGCCCTCTCTTTCTGCTTCCAAGGCTTCTCCTAAAGGCAGGTCTAGTTTTGCTTCTGTGGGTGTCACTCCTAGTTCTTCAGGTTCAGTGCCCAAGAAGCACATGCTTAAAATGGCAGAAGATTTAATTACTTTGATTAGAGGCTCTATGCCCCCTCCTGATAAGAGGCCTAGGATGGAACCTGTGTTGGGGATTATGAGCAGGCTTGGATGTGTCTGAGTCTTGGCTGAAGACTTGCAGGAGTATTCTCATTATTCTGATTCTGATGTGGATGATTCTACTCCTTCTGCTTCTCCTCCTGAGGATTTTTCTTTTTCAGAGACCCTTCACTCCATGAGAGAGCATTTTAAATGGGAAGGTCAGGATTTCTCTGATTCCAGGAAAAGGCTTAGGGAATTTTTGTTTTTACCCCAGCATAGGCCTTTAGCTATACCTCCTGTTCTGAATGTGGTGGAAGATGTGTTTGCAGAGGCTTCTCTTAATCCTGATTCTTTGCCTCCTGCTCCTGTTAAACCGGATAGGTATTACAGGGTGCCTGAAGCTCATAAGTATCTTTTTAAGAGTTCTAGGGCAGACCCAGAAACTGTTAGCCAGGGGCCTAAGGGTGTTAAGGCTTTTGTTGTCAAGAATCCAGTTCCGGCAGATAAAGAGGCCAGGGCCTTGGATAGGTGGGGAAAGAAAGTTTATACTTCTTCCACTCTAGCCATGAGAGCTTTGAATTGCCAGTTTCACATGTTGAAATATCAAAATTATCTCCTTTCACAGTTGAAATCTAAGGTTGATGCTCTGGCGGAAGGTATTGATTGTAAAGAGTTACAAGATTTAGTGCATGTTTCTGAACAGGTGGGTAAGCATTCTTTGCAATGTGGTTTTGATGCTGTTCAGGCCTCGTCTAGGGTGGCTGCCACTGGGTCAGTTCTTCGCAGGCATGCCTGGCTGAGGGATCAAAATTTATCTGACCATGTTAAAACTAGGATTTTGGATGCCCCTTTGCAATCTGATGTTTTGTTTGGTTCTCCTGTTGAGGCAGTTTTAAAGAAAATGGAAGACAAGGCTAAGTCTATGCAGACTGTTAAAGATTTTGCAGGTTCAGCCTCCAAAGTTTAGTAGAAATTGGCCTACTAAAGGGTGGGCGTATCCTTCTTATGATTCCCAGTCTAGGGGTAGATCTAGGCGTGGCAGGGGCAGAGGTCAGGGCTCTTTCAGGCCTAGAACAGGGAGCTCTCCTGCACAGTCTTGGTGAGGGCAGGGGTCAGTCCTTTCGTAAACAGACCCAATGACCTACCTTTTCAGCTGCCAGAACCTTCTCGCCTGGCAGCACCTTTGGGAGGAAGGTTGGCACTTTTCAAAGAAAATTGGAGTTTGATTACCCAAGACAGATGGGTACTGGATATCATACATCACGGTTACAGGTTTTATTTCCATACCTTGCCTCCTTTCAAAGGCATGCCAGACATTCCTCCTCAACAAAGAATAGAGGCTCACAAGCAAATTTCTCTGTTACTCCAAATAGGGGCCATACAGCCGGTTCCTATGCCAGAAAGGGGCCTAGGATTTTATTCTCGCCTGTTCCTTGTGCCAAAAAGGGAACACGTGGAGACCAATTTTGGATTTATCTATCCTCAACACTTATCTGGACATTCCCAAGTTCAAAATGTTGACGTTACAACAGCTTTTACCTCTACTGGGCAAGGATCACTGGATGGTAACTTTGGATCTCAAGGAGGCTTACCTTCATGTTCCTATCAGGCTAAGTTGCAGGAAATATCTGCGTTTTCGGACTGGGACTTCTCACTATCAGTTCTCTGCATTGCCCTTTGGCTTATCTACTGCACCCAGAGTATTTACGAAAGTTCTGGCTCCAGTGATAGCTTTCTTCAGGCTAAAAGGAATACAAATCTATCCTTATTTGGACGATTGCCTGATTCTGGCTCAAGGAAGGGATGAGCTTCTTCGTCATTTGGAATATGTGATAGCAGTGCTAAGAAGCCTGGGGTATTCTGTGAACGAAATAAAGTCCAGTCTAGTACCCTCTCAAGACATGTGCTTTCTGGGTGTAAGACTGAATACAGCATCCCAGATGGCCTTTCTAACCCCGGACAAACAAAAGAATCTTTCCCTTTACTTCCATCATCTATCTCTTCAGTCCGGGCTGACTGCAAGGACAGTCCTTCAAGCCTTAGGGTTCATGGCATCTTGTATTCTGGTGCTTCCCAATGCCAAACTGCATATGAGGAAGTTGCAATGGTATCTCAAAATGTATGGACACAGCACTGCCAGCATCTGGACACTGTCATTCAAATAATACCTTGCATTCAAAAGGAATTTTTGTGGTGGGCTCAGGAATGTCACCTAAACAAGGGACTCTCTGTGACCCGGCCAGAGGCGAGTCAAATTTTAATGACAGATGCCTCAGACAAAGCTTGGGAGCTCATCTGAGCGGAATGTGGATACAAGACAAGTGGCCTGTCAGACTACAGCATCTACATATCAACTTGAAGGAGATGTTAGCAGTCCAGTTTGCATTAATAGCTTTCAAGGATTTACTTCTTCCAGGGCAGGTGTTGATTCTAACAGACAACACAACTGTCATGTGGTACATCAACAAGCAAGGGGGAACACATTCTTATCCTCTATGCAGGCAAGCAATGATTTTGTGGGAGACTGCTCTCAGTTTACAACTAAGTCTTCAGGCAAGGTTTCTGCCGGAGCACAGAACTCCTTAGCAGATGTGTTAAGCAGACAAATCATGGATCCCCACAGTGGAAACTGGATCTTCATGTATTTCAGAAATTGACAGTGTCCTGGGGAACTCCAGACATAGATCTGTTCGCTTCTCCACTAAACCACCAGCTGCCAAAGTTTTGCACAAAGGTTTCATCCCACAGCTTGGAAAGTGGATGCTCTTTCTTTCAGTTGGAAAAATCTTCATGTGTATGCCTTTCCACCTCTGCCTCTCCTCCCAAAGGTACTTCTGAAGGTCAGACAGGACAAGCCAAGGATGATTTTGATAGCTCCAGATTGGCCTCGACAGCACTGGTACCCATTACTGAGAAGTCTAGTACAGAAGCCTCCATGGCCTTTGCCTTTGATTCCACATATGTTGTCCCAGGAGGACAGTCATTTGCTCAATGTCAAACTTCACTCTCTTCACCTAACAGCATGGCATATTCTGTTTTAAACCATAGAGGGTCTCAACTTCCACAACAAGTTTTGAATGTGATTTTGGAAGCTAGACGGCCTAGTACAAGGAAAGTGAGATAAATGGAAGAGATTTTTATTTTGTAGTGCAGCTAAGGATTTGGATGTTTCTGAGCCTGATTTAAGTGTGGCTCTTCAATATCTTACTGAGTTATTGGACAAAGGTTTGTCCTTCTCTTCTATTAAGATTCATGCTGCAGCAATTTCAGCTCACTACGACTGTGACCCACCATTGTTTTCTCATCCTTTGTTCAAGCAATTTCTTAGAGGGGCAAAGAATATAAGACCCCGAAGGGCTCCTACTCCTGCTTGGGATCTCAATTTTGTGTTGGAGAAACTCACTCTACAACCTTTTGAGCCTGCAGCTACTGCTGAGTTGAAATATTTGTCATGGAAGACTGCTTTTTGTTGGCCATTACCTCTGCAAGAAGGGTTTCTGAATTGCAGGCCCTTATGGCAGTTGAGCCTTTCTTAATTTTCCATAAGGATAGGGTATCTTTACGTACTAATCCTTCCTTTATGCCTAAAGTGGTTTCTAGTGTGGCTTTAAACCAAACTATTCATTTGCCTACTTTTTATGCAAATCCCCAAACTAAAGGGGAAAAGATTTTGCACACTTTAGATGTACACAGGCAGTTATGATATTATTTGGACAGAACTAAAGGGTTCAGACAATCTCAGCAGTTATTAGTTTCTTTTGCTTTGTGCTCTCAGGGCAAGCCTGTGTCAAAACAAACTATTTCTAAGTGGATTGGATTTTGCATTGCTTTCTGTTATTCCCATCATGGCAAAGAGGTTCCAGCTGGGATTAGGCCTCATTCCACTAGGGCTACTGCCACTTCAACAGCTTTTGAGGGGTGGCTACTAAGGATATTTTGGAGGCAGCCACTTGGAGTTCAGTGCATACCTTCTCTAGGCATTACCACCTTCCACTGTACTCTAAATCCAGGGCTGGTTTTGCCACTGCTGTGTTGCAGGGCATTTTGGCAGCTCCTGCTTCATTATAGTTTAGCCATCCTCCCTTACCTCTGCTTTGGGATTCTACCCAAGTGTTAGGACTGCAGCAATGTGAGATGAAGAACATAGTACAGTTTTGTACCTACCATAAATGTAGATGTTCGAAGATCCACATTGCTGCAGTCTCCCTCCTTCCCTCTGTAGTTTGAGGTGGTTGTGTGGGTTGGGTTATCCATCTGAGGTATAATTGTATAATTGTATATATTGTATATATTGTACATATTTTTGGTGTTAGGCTGGTTAGTTGTTTAGTTGTTGTCTATGGGTTTTGACCTTTCTTTTTAGGGTCTTCTGACATCTGGGGCAAGAAAAGACTGAGGATATGACGTCGGTCATGCGCATTTGTACCCTGACGTTCTGATGTCAGTCAAATGCGCCTTGACCGACGTCATATTCGGGCCGACCGAGGGACAGCGGACTACCCAAGTGTTAGGACTGCAGCAATGTGGATCTTCGAACATCTACATTTATGGTAGGTACAAAACTGTACTTTTTGATTGCTTTGACCTCTGCAAGTAGGGTATCTCAGTTGCAAGCTCTTATGGTGAGTCAACCATACCTCACTTTTCACAGAAACAAGGTTTCTTTGAGAACTAAACCTTCTTTTATGCCTAAAGTGGTATCCAAGTTTACTTTAAGCCAAATTATTAATCTCTCTATTTTCTTTCCTAAACCTAAAGATGAGGGAGAAAGGATACTCCGTACCTTGGATTTCCATAGCCAACTTGGGTACTGTCTTGACAGAACTAAGTCTTTCAGATCTTCGCATCAGTTGTTAATTTCTTGTGAAGGTAAAAAGAAGGGACAACCTATGTCAAATCAGACTATTTACAACTGGTTGTCTATGGCTATTACTTTTTATTATACTCACCAAAATAAACCTATTCCAGAGGAACAAGACTCTTTCTACCAGGGCCTTGGTTTCATCCATGGCTTTTTGGAAAGTGTTGGATTCTAGAAGTATCCTAGAAGCAGCTTGATCTCCTGTACATGTTTAAAAAGCACTGTCTTTTAGGGGTTACAATAGACGATCAACTTAAATTCGATCTCCATATCCATACTTGCATTACAAAGGCTAACCAAAAACTTGGCCTACTTTCCAGAAATAAAAAAAATCCTGAGTAATGAATTCAAATGCACCCTGGCTCAAACCTTCTTGCTACCCACCTTTCTGTATGCTGCCCCTATCCTAACTAACCTTCAAACTAACCTACTAACTAATCTGGAACTTACATCTATTAAAATTGCTAGATTTGCTGCTAATTTAGCATATCGCTCACACCACTGCCTTTCACTAAAAACCTTACAGTGGCTTGAATTTCACCATCAACTCCTTCTACTCCAACTTCACTTCACTCACTTCATTCTTTACCAACCCTACTCCTGCCCAGGTATCTTTTCCCTCATCACTCTCTAAGTCCCTAAATGTAAGCTTCACAGCTCAGACCAACACCTCCTTCACATTCACAAATGTAACAAATCCATTGGCAAACTTCTCTATAGCCACTCAGTGACAACTACCTGGAACAAACTGCCCCAGCATGTAAGATTAATTTCTAACACGATTTGTTTCAGAAACACTAAAAAGACAGTCTACTAAATTCTTGGACTTCCTCCTAGTCTAACCCTACTTAATCTTCCCCTTCTCTCCTATCCACTACCCCTCCTTCCAAATGCTCCCCTTTTCTCACTACTAACCCTCCTCTTATACTGCAGCTTATCTTTGTTTAAATGTCAGTACTGATACCTTACATCAATAAAAAAGAAAATAAAATAAAAAAAAAAAGAACTTTTATAGGATGACTTCTATATGTGCCTAATATTTTACACTATGAGTTATTTTCTGTCAGTTTCTCCATGTATGTAATGTAATGGTATGAAATTTCTATTTAACTGTATTGTGATTTTAAAATATTATCTGTTTATGTTGTTTACTTTCTGGAGCTTTTCTCCTTGGGTCTCTGCTGAAAATGGGCACATGCCCAGTCAGACTAACCCCATCAACAAATGTCAGCTAGATAAATAAATAAATAATAAGCTTAGTTCCTTCTGTAGGGCTAGAGCAGGCTTTGCAAGGACCATGCATTAGGGGCTCCTGGACACTTCTCATTTCACTTCGCAAACTTTGTAAGCTATGATAATCTACCCATATAGCTTAGGCTGCTGCAACAGTGATCAGTATAAAGAACATAATACAGTTGTGTAAGTAACCTTACCGTAACAGTAGATGTTGGAAAAATTATGTTTGAAACATCCTTTCAGCCATGGAGGACAGAAACATACTCTTGCCTTTGTACAGGAATGTTCCTTTATGCCTTTCCACCATTTCCACTGATACCCAATGTACTTCTGAAGATTCAAAAAGAATTACCAAAGATCTCTTGTCATGACACCCTTTTAGCCCAGGCAAATCGCATTATCCCTTTTAATTGAATAGGCGAAAAGCAATTACCACAAGCTTCCTCACACTCTGGATCTGCTCATACAATGTCAAGGGCAAATAGTGCACCCCTTCTTAGAGCAATTACTATTGTCAGCCTGGATGATTCTGTCTGGATACCTTTTGCTTACTTGTCCCGTGAGGATGTGCACCAGGTATTGAAGGAGGCAATAAAATCTGCAACTAGAAAATCTTAGGTTTACCAGTGGAAGAAGTTTGTAGGTGATGCTTAACCAATGTCAGGGTGCCTGGTATGGTGTCTACTTCTCTGATTTTTAAATATTTTGTGATTTTCTCAATGATAGCTTACCTTATGCATTTGTCAAGGCGCATCTTGCAGCCATCTTAGTTGTCTGCTCATAGATTCCCTCATCTTTCTTCTTTTTTTGTAGTCAAATAGTTTATGAAAGGAGTGTTGAACTTGAGACCCTCTCAAAAGCAAATTCCTCCTCCTTGGGATCTGTTCTTGAAAAATTGACTTTAGCTCCTTTAGAACCTGCCATTCAGTCTGATTTGAGGTTCATCACTTTGAAACTTGTTTTGCTTATTGCCATTTGCAAGGTGAGTCTCTGAGCTGCAAGGTTTTTTCTGGGCCAAACTTTTCTGATTTTCTGCAAGGACATGGTTGTTCTACACACTGATCCTACTTTCATACCAAAGGTTGATTCTGATTTTATCCTGAATCAAGGTATGTCTCCCAGTTTTCTTTCCAGAACCTAAAAACAAGAGAGAGAAGATTCTGTATACCTTTGATGTGCACAGGCAGCTAAGGTCCTACCTACCATGACAGAACTAAAACCTTCAGGAAAGCTGAACAGCTGTTTCCTGTTCTAGGGCTAAGAAGGTTCAACCAGTCTCTAAGCAAATAATTGCTTTTTGGTTGTCCTCTGCTATTGTTTTTATTGTTTTTTTTTTTTTTTGTTCTTTCTACCATGGTAAATCTCTTCTTGGGAAAGTTAAGGCACATAACATAAGAGCCTTATCCTCTTTAGTGGAATTTTTAAAGGAGTGGACTCTAAAAGCATTCTAGAAGCAGTAACATGGTCCTCTTTTTAGAAAGCCCTACAAAGTGGATTCTTTCTCAAGTTCCAGGGCAGGCTTTGCAAGGACTATTCTCCAGGAGCTTCTGGATCTTTGTCCTTCCTCCTCCCAAGTAGGGTAAGTTTTGAGAATCTACCCATATGCCTCTGAGGCAGTGGGTATGATGAACATAGTACAGTTGTGCAAGTTCTACTTACCTGTAACAGTAGCTGTTCAAATTTCACACAGCCTCAGTGGCAGAAACTACTCACCATCTCACTTACTGTGCATATAGTTTAATGATATTCAACCTTGTTGTGTTGTTGGTTGACTCTAGTTATTTGTGTTGGTATTTTATGGCTGCAAATTGATTGGTTTCAGACAATTCTTGCTTCTAGTCCTTCTTGGTTCATCCTTTTTAGCACTAAAAGCCTGAATAACTGACTTTCTATGACAGGGATTAGGCTTCCACTGATTGGAGAGACTTATCCAGTCTCCTATCACAGAGTCAGAGGAGGGAATTCTTAGCTTTGGACTGCTGCCAGCTTGAGTTGGTTATGCAGGCATATGTGAAAGTTGAGCATCTACTTACTGTTAAAGAGAAGTAGGACTTGCTTAACTGTACTTTCTTGCCAGATTATAGGGCCTCCCAGATGGGATAGTTTTATTCAAGCATAGGTCAGAAGGTACCATGGCTAGATCAATAAATTAGTTACAGATGTGCTGGCTTTAAAGTACTGTGATGTGACTCAGCCTGTTGTATTTTAATGAGATATCAGTCAGAATGGTATTTGACCTGTGATGGTACACGAGAGTAGACTAGTTGTCTCTGAGTCAAGAGCATTTGCAAATATGCAAAAGAAATATGCCTACCTAGAAAAGCAACTGTTAGCAGTATTTAATGTATGCGAGAAAATATATGAATATGTCTGTGGTGAGAAAGCTCCAGCATGATTCAGAAAGTTCACAAGGCATTTCTGAGTCTGCAATGTATGTTACTTAGCTTACATTAGTATGACTTGAAAATGAAATGCAAATGAGGCAAGGACCTGCTCATAGCAAATGTGTTGAGTAGAGCATATTCACCAGAGAAACATGAATAATTGTTAGAAGAAAACAAGAGATTTTTAGGATAATATCACAGCTACCAATGACAGAAGAAAAAGTAAAACAATTCTAGATATATGCTGACAATTACTTAAAATGTAATGCTTAAAAAAGTCTTAGTAAAAGGATGGCCTAAGCAATAACCATCAGTAGAAAAACAAACTTGATCTTATTTTTCTTTCAAGAAATAAATAAGTTGTACCAAGAAGTAGATGGCCAAAGCTCTCAAAAATAGTTCCCAGTCACATCCTAAGACACATGCTTCAGAGATGCATGCATCACATCTAGGAAAAGTAAAATGAAAGAAAAAGGAAGAGATGTAATTTATCAGTCAGGAATACCAACTACATTAGAACAAGGAGTGTAGTGGTGCGCTGTCAGTACTGCTTATTACAGACACAATGAAAAGTAAGAACTGACAACATACTCAGTGTCATGTCATCCATGGAGCAGAGTGGGCAGAGATTTGTTTCATTTTAAGGAAATATTGCCTGATTATGTGCAGATTATTCCATATATTTTGAAGAAGTAAACTTCCAGAGACAAGTGTAACTGCAACTGGTGCATTGAAGTCCGTATACTTGAGACAGGGAAGACCTGATTTAGCATATCTGACAGTGGTCTGTAATACAGAAAGTTAGATATTATGATTTATGTATGAGTGGAACTCACACCTGTAATATCCAATTTGCATTGGCCACTGTTAAGCAGACAGATAAAGATAATTCCCAGAGTGAAAAGACATATATTGAAAAAAAAACAGTAGCAGCAATACTTGTGAAGATTATCACCCTCCAGTTTTGGAATATAAGAGTAGTCCATTGCAGGGATTTATTCTGGGTCTATATTACAACACTGAAGACACTGAACCTCGAACGGTATAAAGGCCGAAAATGCCGGACCTCGAAGTCGCTATTGTCAGGGGCTGCGCCCCCACACCCCCTGCTAATTGTATATACCAACTCTGAGATTGCACTACAGTGAGGAAAGAGCAAGTATTCCAATCTTAACTATATTGTGATCTTACAAAAAGCACATAGTTGAACGACATTTCCGACATTAAAGCCGTTCGATGTTCAGCCTCTTCGATTTTATAATAGGAGCCCTTTATTCTCATACTGGCTTAGTTGTTAAAGGCAGAAAACTGCAATCAAATTACCATATTTGTCTGCATTAATGATGCCTTAAAATCAGTATAGAGTAAAGGCAATGCTAGACTGAAAAAAAAAACAGCAGGAGAAGGAGGAATACTTTTGTGATATAAAATGCAAGAAACTAATAGATTTGCATGTTGTAGACAGAGTAAGAATACAAAAGCCATGGAGATGTTTACAGTCTGAATTTGAAGGTTGCTCAGGCAGCTAAACTAAGGTCCTCTTTAATTCATGGGGAAGATGGAGATGTATTGGAAGAATCACAGACATTTGTTTAAGATAAATGGATTGATGTTCAGTGAAGATGAAGAATCAAAATTGTCACAACCAGCACTGTTGCAGGAAAATAAGATACTAAGAGCTGTAATAGAGATACCTTTCAAGTCATGCCCACCCCCCCCCAAAAAAAAAAAAAAAAAACAGCTCTAGCAAATATTTTAGATTTGGAAGACCAGTCAAGAAAAAATCCAGACATATGGATGGTTGAGAGATTATCATGATACTAAAGAATGAACATTTGCATGTATTGAAATGTTCATCGATTTGCACACGAATTATCTTGTTTGATGTAAAAAAGCTTATGACATGCTTAAAGTTAAAGTTAATTTAAAATGAGCGGAAATATATGGCATGCTACCTTGTTCTCCATCCCTCCCTTTCATTATATACACATACATATATATATATATATATATATATATATATCTATATATATATACATGTATATGTATATATATATATATATATATATATATATATATATATATATATATATACATTATGTGTTAATGAATTTTTATTTTCTGTAAAACTGTGATTCAGTGAATATATATATATATATATATATATATATATATGTGTATATATATATATATATATATATATATATATATATACATATATATATATATATATATATATATATACATACATACATACATATATATATATATATATATATATTCACTGAATCACAGTTTTACAAAAAATAAAAATTCATTAACACATAACCCAGGCTAAATTAATTGTGCTTGACATTTCCAGAATTCAGAGCTTGGTCAAGTGAGCTGAAACCAACTGCAGGAAGCCCATATCTAACCTATGTCTTTATGTATTTCTGTAGTTCATAGGACTGCCTATCAGAAGTGTGGAACTCGATTCTTTTTTTTACTCAAAGACATTTTTATTAATTTTTTTCCATATCTTCAAATAAATTGAACCTTAAATAGTGAAACATAAAATAATATAACCTAATCAACTAGTCAACTATTTACAAAAGAAACTATATACAATTGCCTAAGTATAAAATCTATAGCATCCCATGTTTCCATGTACAATATGCAATTTGTATTAAGATGCTGTGCTGACTAATCAGATCAATTTATTCTGTCCAATATTTCATCAACTTTACATCAATAAGTGATGTATGATGTTGTCTTATCTGTTCTTTTCTTTATGGTTGCTACTTCCATTCGAGACATGAAAACTGCGATTTTCTTGAAATCTTGAATAGATGGTGGTGCTATATTCTTCCAGTAAGTTGTTGTGGCTTTACGTGCAGTGGCAAGCAGTGTCCACAATAAAGGATATTTTACTTTTGGGACACATTCTGGTATGGGTACATTAAACAAAACTAATGACTTGGTTAACTGAAATGTAAAATTGTTTGAAAGAAATAATTTCAAACCAATATTTATTCAGTGAATGACCATCAAAAAACACGAGTGCCCAATCTGCTTTTGTATGCATTTTACATCTCCAGCAATCAGTATGTTTCTTATATATTAGTTCTAATCTATGAGGGGTTAGAAAGGATCTATGTAGGAATTTCCATGCATATAGTTTCCACTGAACTGACTTGTTGGTAAAGCTTGGTGATAAAAGGATCATTTATTTTTCATTTTTGTCAGGATCCTTTTGATTAACCTGATTATAATATTTCCAGTAACTATTATTGGTATAGTTCTTTGTTTCTTTAATTGTCTTATGAATTTTGGATAGATATCCTTGTTCTTTATAAGTATTATTTATTAAAAGTATCACAAGACTATGAACTTAGGAATATTATTTTTAAAAGTTGGTGTCATCAGTTCCAGCGTATTTGTGATGTACTGTCTTATTTGTTGTATTGTTAGCCGCAATTTATCTTCTAACTCAAATTTCCTTTTGATTTGATCTAGTGTGAGTAATGTGTTGCCATTGAGTATTCGATGCCAACAAATCACTTCTTTTTCTTTCTTCTTCTTCTTCTTTCGGCTTTTCCCGGTTAGGGGTCGCCACAGCGGATCACCTTGTCCGCACATTGATTGGCAGTGGAGTTTAAAATCACTTCTTTTTCTTTAACCTCTTTAATTACATTTGAATCAAAGGTAGTTATACATTTGTTTGTACAAGCTACAGGATGTAAAGTAAAAAAACATGTCTTTATATCTGGGTTCATGTTTCATGTTTATATATTTTCTAAACAGTATTATTGTTTCATTAACAATTATATACTTTGTTTTTATACTGTTATTAAATATGTTATCTCTTATCACATTATAAAATACTTTTGTTGGATTTATATTATATTGTTTATGGGCTGAGTTACTAATGATATTACATATAGATTCATGAATTAATTTCCATTTGGCTGAATAGATTGAGTTCAGACATAGAGTAACTATTTTAGTAATAGATGCCAATGAGTAAATCACTATATTTGATAGATTAATTCCATCCATCTCCCAACATTTTAAATGGTTGTTAAGCATGATTCTAGCCTTATTGTTAAATCAGAGGAAATTCAGCATCATTTTATTGTATTGCTGTGTAATTTACTTAGTAGGAGGGATGGAAAAACATTGTATATAACAATTTTGGGAAAATTATTGATTTAATTATATACAACCTATCTTCCATTGTATAAAACATCTTATTCCATTTCTGCATTGAATCAAGTTAATATTTATTGTTTCTCTAGTGTTGCTAGTTAGTAAGATTCATATGTATTTAATTTTATTATCAGGCACTTAGTACTTAACAAAGTCATTATTTAATTCCCTTTTATTTGAGTTAATTAATAAAATTTTAGATTTGATTTCATTAAATACAAGACCAGAAATAGTTTGAAAGAATTTCATTGTTTGGAATAATTCAGTTAATGATTTATCTTTATCAGATATTGTCAACAGGATGTCATCAGCAAATGATTGTATTTTAATTTCTAAGTTATTCCCAATTACTATGCCTTTAATATTTGCATTCATTATAACATAATTAGCAAAATGCTTAATTGCTAATGCAAACAGTAAAAGTGGAAGTGGGCATCCTTGCTTAGTTCCTTTTCTAATAGTTATAGAAGTAGAGAGACATGACCCAATCTTAACATAGGCCAGATAATTTTCATATAGTGTTTTAAATAAGAATGTGAATTGTTGTGAAAAAACATATTTTTCTAGTACCACCAGTAAATAATTCCAATCTATTAACTCAAAGGTGGTACTGATGTCTAGATTCACCAGAGTCATGTCTCTCTTACTTAAATCAACATAATCAACATAATCTATCAAGGTCAGACTAGCCCGGTTAACAAATGTAAAATAAATAAAAATAAAATAAAATTGTACGTGTTTCTATCTTTTATGAAACCTGTCTGGTTGTGATCAATTAATGATGGTAATATATATTTAATTCTCTCTGTATGTATTGCCATAAACATTTTGTAATCTACATTTAACAATGAAATGGGCCTATAGGAAGAACATTCTGAGTTTTTTTTTTTTCAGATTTCAGAATAGGTGAGATTAAACTATATTTCCAAGAAGGTAGGACTAATATTCCTTGTTTAACCTGGCTAAAAGCTTTCTACAATAACTGTTTAGCTTCTTTGGAAAATAACTTATACATTTCTGGTGTTATGTTGTCATTTACTGGTGCTTTATTGGCTTTCAGTTTTTTAATTTGAATCTGCAGCTCGAACATTAGCTGCTTCTCAGTGTATTTACTCTGCTGTTTCTGTATCTTGAGGTTTATATTAGTCTGAAGGAAATTTCTAATTGTGTCTTTCAATTTCATCTCTATGTTGCTAGTATTAATATTTTGATAGTGCGACTGAAATATTTCTAGTATGCTGTTTAAACTACAAAAACGCCAAACAAGACAAACCAGTGAAAACCAGGCAGATGGATCTCAGCAGTAACACACCAGGCAGAAAGTCCTTAACGCAATTTATTAAAATAAATAAATACACACAGCGTTTTCGCTACTCAAAGAAGGTAGCTTCTTCAGAGTGAATGGGAATCCAGAAAATGAGATTATTTAAAAACAGTAGGGAATGAGTGGTATTAACATCCTAACAACCAATTTAAAAATTAAATGCACTATTTAAATAAGAAATAAATAAATACATTTACAGACAAAAAATAAATGTATTTTAAGTTAATACATTACTGCTGAGATCCATCTGCCTAGTATGCTGTTTAAGTCTGAGACTTTCTTATTAATGTTGGGATTTTATATTTCTTTTATTTGATTCGTTTTAATAACCTTCTTAGTTCTATTTGCTATTTTCCTTTGATTATTCATATTCATCGAATAAGAAATAAGTTTGATTTTTTTCTAATTCTATCATTATTTTATGATGTAATATATCAGTAATTTTTTTATTTTTCATTGCTAAATTAGTCAATTGACTATGTCCTTTTTGTATATTAAGTTTAATATCTATTTCCTGTTGAAGTTCAGTTAATTGCTTGTCCCTTTGCTTTCTTTTATTTTTGTACCAAGTTAATGTTCTTCCATATATGTATGCTTTTAATGCATCCCATACATATTTGATTTTCGAAGTGTCTTCATTTATGTTTAATTCAAGAAATTGTTGTAATTCTTTTATATAAAATTCTTTAAACTATTTTAGATTCATTATGTAGGATGGTATTCTAGTGATTGTCACATTTTGTTTGTTATGAACTTCTACTTAAAAAGTAATTGCATTGTGGTCTGTTAATGGGCAAGAGATTACTCTAGCATTGCTAAGAAAGTGGTTATTTCCTTTGATATATATACTCTATTCTTTTTTTTACTCAAATGGAAGACAATAATTTAATACATTCATAACATTCAATAAGTATTTACAGTATTTACATTCAGTCTGACAAAAAGGATTCAGATAAAAACATTTGTAGTTAAATAATAAGTTAATATATAAACTATGATAGTTAGGAAGAGTTTGGTTCCATCTGCAGGGTATCAATCAAATTCAAAACTTTCCTCCACTGACTATTAACCAATGGCTTAGGAAAACTTCTTAACTCTTTAGTTCTTTTCTCCATTAGTATGCATTTCTTCAGTGATGATAGGAATTCCTCCATTGTGGGTGCTACATTAGAGTTTTATCTTCTAGTTATACATTTTATGGCTATTGCTAACATTGTCCACAACAAATACAGGTCATCTTTCTTCATATTATTGCTATTAACAACATTCGATAAAATGGAAGACTTTGTCAAAACAAATATATCAGTATAGATAGCTTGAAGAAATTTGTTAATCTCATTCCAATATGGTTTAGTATTAGTACAGTCATAAAAAATATAAGACCAGTCAGCATTAGTGGACAGGTGGCATCTCCAACATAACTTGCTGTTTGAAGGGTTCATTTTTGAGAGTTTCTCAGGTGTCAAAAAGGATCTGTGTAGAAATTTCCAATAAAAAATCCTTCAGAATTGTGAGTAAGAAGTTAGTTTAACTGAAAATAAAATGTTTGTTTTCTCTTCTATTGATAATGATACTTGAAACCCTTTAGTTAGGTATTGCCAGTAATAATCT
Organism: Protopterus annectens; assembly: GCF_019279795.1. Taxonomy (NCBI): domain Eukaryota; kingdom Metazoa; phylum Chordata; order Ceratodontiformes; family Protopteridae; genus Protopterus; species Protopterus annectens. Next base: position 321,651,526 of record NC_056738.1, read on the forward strand.
TTAGGAGCTGTCTTGGAGACAATTAAAGTGTCATATAGATATGATAATTCATTCTTAACATTGATATTATTATATAGAATTCCAGAAATCCAGTTTGTAATTAAACTAGTTTATAAACTAAAATAAACCACCCCCATAGTGGTACATGTCCCCCTACAAAGGTTATCTCCAAATTATAAGGTCCTAGCTTCATTTTTGGAACCTCAATAATAAATCTACAATATTCACAAGACTCACATTTAGAGGTCCCCTTTGATCGTATAGTTAAAAACGCTATAGTACCTGTTGAACACATTTTGATTGATTCCTGGGATTTTTTAAGAAGAATTAAAAGTGAACTTTATGATGATGAAACTAGTTTTTCTACTGTGGACGTAGTAGATCTCTTTACCTCCATACCACATGACCAAGGTTTAGAAATGTTTCAAGATGTTTTAGTTGCAGAAAGCAATTTAACCGGTGTCATGATCAATTTTATTATTGTACTGATGGAGATAGTTTTGAAAAATAATTTTTTGATTTTTGGGGGGTGACTTTCAGGCAAGTCAAGGGCGTGGTGATGGGTAATAGTTGCACACCTATCTTTGCCAACTTAGTTATATATAGATGGGAATCCACCTTTTTATTTAACACTCCTTTTAAGGACAAGTGGTTTTTATATCTGAGATTTTTAGACAACATTTTTATTCTATGGAAAAAAGGAGGATCACATGCAAAATTACTTGATTATTTGAATGGGGCATGTGACTATTTCAAATTTACTGGCACTACCAATAAGGAACAGATTAATTATTTAGACTTTTTTTATATAAGGATTTTAGTAATAAAAGCTTCCAGTCATGTGTTTACAGAAAGTCTACCTTCTCTAATGATTACTTAGAGTTTACCAGTAACCATCCTACCTACGTGAAAAGAAATATTGTCAAGAGACAAATGGTTAGAGTTATAAGAATGTGTTCTAATCTTTTATCTGTTAAAAAAGAAACTCAGTTACTTTTATAAATGTTCATAGTTAGGGGATACCCACATGCTTTTGTTTCACAGATTCGTGAAGAGGTTATGAGTGATTGGGGTTGTAGATATAAACCCTTATTAGGAGCCAATGAAGATATATCACTACCAAAGCACCAAAAAGTAAATAATTTTCCACAAGCAATGATATTAACTTATGGTGAAACCTCAGGTAATATTCAAAAAATTATTAAGAATAACTGGACTATGAGAGGAATAAGGAATTGTTAACCATTATTGGTGAAAAGCCTTTATTTACATACAGGATAAATAGTAATTTAAAATCCCTACTGGAAAAATAATATTCAAATAATAATAGGAAATTAAAAGGGACCTCTAAATGTGGGTCTTGTGAATATTGTAGATTTATTATTGAGGTTCCAAAAATTAAGCTAGGACCTTATAATTTGGAGATAACCTTTGTAGGAGGGACATGTACCACTACGGGGGTGGTTTATTTAGCCATATGTTTGGAGTGTGGACAATTTTACGTGGGTAAGACTGAGAGAAGACTGAGTAGAAGAATCTATGAACATTGTTATAGTATTAACAAAAAGGATGAGAAAAATGCATTATTTAAGCACATTAATTTGTTCCCTTCACATTCATTTAAATTTGGTATACTTGAAGTAGTAGGACAAGATTTTAGAGGGGGTGACTGGACTAACAAGTTGTTTAGGGCTGAAGTTAGGTGGCAACTTAAATTAAATGCCAGTGAATTCCCTGGTTTGAATGAACATGTTAGTATTAAACACGAATTAAAATTTAGGGCCTTGCAACTTTGAATATTTTATTGCTTGGGCTCAATTAAGTATTTCTTTTACGTTTAAATTTTTATAGAAGTTTTGTATTAGTATTTTATCCCCTAACATTTCTATTAATTTTCTTTCTATTTTTTTACTATGTCAGTTATTTAGGAAGTATATCTTTTATTTATTTAAGCACTGTCACTTTATTTAGGTTATTAATTAATTAAGGTTCAATCAAGTCAAATGTATAAAAGAAGTTACTAATTGACATTTAATTGTTCTGATGAAGTTTTAATATGAAAGCGCTTGACCTGGCATATGTTCTGTTTTTGTACTACGGATTATCTTTTTGAATAAACTGTGCTTCTGGGTTTTAGATATTGGTGTCAGAGTGGTTGGTTGTCTTTCTTAATTTCTGATTGTATCTTAACTTTCATAGATAGGTTATGAAGATGCTTAGGAGAGGTAGCATAAAAATTTTAATTTCAGTTTTTTCCATAGCTAAATTAGTTTAATGAGATAATAGTTCATTGTATTTGTTATTTGCTTCTTCTGTTTTCCTCTTATTATCTGTAGCAATTAAGTTTTTATTAGATTTAAGAGATGTTTGATTTTGGAGTTGCTGTAACTCTGAGTCCCATTCTTTAATTTTATTTTTGTACCAGCTAATGGTTTTACCATATAGATAGGCCTTAAGAGAATCCCAAACCATAATTGTATTTGCTTCAGGCTTATAATTAATCTCTAAGAAAGTTCAGAAGTTATCAAAGATTTCAAGTTTTTAATTCTTGTGATATATGAAGGAATCCTTTAAGTAATTAATTGATTGAATTCCAAGTATATTGTTAACAACAGGGAATTATGATCTGAAAAGGGACAAGATTGTATTGAAAAATTCAAGATTTTAGAATAAAGATCTTATGAGATATAAATTTTATCTATTCTAGTTTGGGTACCATGTCTGCAGTCCTGGTGTGAGAGTAGTAAAGAATTTGGTCCCAAAGCGTTAAAGGTATCTTTTAATTTAAACATTTCTGTCAATTTCTTTAACTGTTTGGCTTAGGGCAATAGTCTAGGAGATTTCCTATCGGTAGTTTCTGTAACATATGTGATACAATTGAAATCACCTCCTAGTATAATATTATCTTTAGAAGTAGTTGCAATAAAGTCTAAGTGTTTCTTAGCTAGTCCACCCTACATACCCAGGAACCAGTATAAATTAACCAAGGTCCAAATTCTATTATTAAACTTAAGTATAACTAAGGCCATGAGTCCATCATTATCTACATGTTTGTAAATGATTTGGGGATTTAAGAAAGTCTTTTTCCATAGAATTGTTACTCCTCTGGTCTTAATTTTATAAGAAGATTGAGCAAGTATTGTGTATTCCTTAGGGTCCTACATAAATGCATCATTTATTTTAAAGTGTGTCTCTTGGAGAAAAACTACTTGAGTCTTGTTTAGTTTAAGATACCTTAGTAGGATGGCTTTCTTATGTGGGTTGTTTAAGCCATTAGTATTTAAGGATATCAAAGGTAAATCCATATCGGAATTCTTTAAAGATAACAAATAATAAAGGAATTTGTATTAATAGAATCCTGTGTACATAATACTCTTCCTGAATAGACAGTAAAATATCAGTTGTTGTATTTCTATTTATCTCAATCCAAATAACTTTCCCCATGAAAGATAAAAGTAAAACAATTGTGTCAGGCATTTCAAAACTAGAAAATCCGTTAAATAACAAACATTAGCATATTTCACTCTGATATAAACTTTAATACACCCTATACACGGAATGAGATACATTCCTAGTCTAGCAAACAAAACTAAATCTGCTAGACTACCTATCCCAACCATCAACCTTTGTTGGTTCAAGCCCATGAAAACAAAGTAAAAAATGGAGAATATATTATAAATTAAGAGAAAAATAGTAGTGATAAAAAACTAATCAGATATTCCAGTAAGCAAGAGACATATTAGGATATATATATATATATATATATATATATATATATATATATATATATATAATCTGAATTTAGTGCTTAATAGACTAAGGAACCATTAGCTTTATTAACAATCTAAATGATTACCCAAAATACCTAAGCATGTCATCTGTATTAGTTCTAATAAAAACTTCAAAATGTCAGAACAAATCAAAGAATCATTTAGCATTTGTATTTACTTGTCCACTGAATAAATCTTATCATGACAAACTCCCACTAAATAAAAACTTCATGAGAAGTGGGTGTTAGCACATAGTGAGTGTGTGTCATTCCCAAAAGATATTAACATAGATTTTTAGAAATATTCCTCAAGTCATATTTGTCGTTAATTAACTCCTAAACATTTGGAATAGCAGATGTTTAAATAACTGACTAAAGTCAATAATAATTAAGTGGCATCTGTTAAAATGACAAAAATTAGTAAAAAACATTATTTATATAATTCTTACTATGGATAACAGGTCTTAAAAGTGAATGACTCAAAGACAAAATTAAGATAGAGATAGCTGTAAGTATCAAACATAGTAATAGAGTAATACTGAAATTCATAACTTGTTTGTTGTGTTATCACAAGTCATAGATATTATTGAGCTCTTTCCCTATCATAAAGTGCTAATATACTAAAAGACATGACTTTATAATAACTGAAAACATGACATCTGAAATATAAACAATATCTAGGATACAATAAGGAAATCAACATATTAAATGCAAAGTAATTATAGTTCAGGCAAAATTATTCATACATATATTTGGTAGGATTTAGTATGGTGTTTGAGTATCCTTACAGTTATTACCATTAGTAATAAGCATGTCCTCTAAATGTATAACCCTATACTAAACACTTGCTAACTGCATAGGAAAGTTATTTATAAAGATCTATTTATAAAAAAAACTCCAGTATATTCACTAGAAATAGTAGCTATAATTAACTGTTTACAAGAATAAACAACATTTCTGTATATATTTGATCACAAAATATAGTCACTATTATAAAAGGGAACCATTACTATATTTGCAGACTGTGTAGCTCATAATTCTTGTAAAAGAGGCCTACTATGCTATATTAACCAGTCAGAGTCTTGACATTCACAATTAGGCTTGCATATACACAGTGGTGCAGCGTTAGCCTCACAGCAAGAGGTTCTCCGGTTCGATTTCCTCTGGGGGGCCTTGTGTGTGTGTGTTCTGTTCTCCTGTGTTTGTGTGGGTTTTCTCCGGTACTCGGTTTCCTCCCACATTCCAAAGACATCAACAAAATGAAAAATAAAATAAAAAAATACACATTAGATGTAATATAATCTGATCTGCATGCATAGAATGCATGATGTCATGAGCTAAGTAAGAAAGCTTCACTTGTAACCATTTAAAAACCTTGTGCCATAAAACATACAAGCATGTAAATGTCAGAGAGACACAATTTAAGTCAAAAGCCGGTAAACAGCTTTTTGTTCACACAGGTACCAATATATATTCTGAAACAATCAGATGTTATAAATAGTAAAAAAAAAAAAAAAAAAAAAACCCTAGTTAATATATACTAAATCATAGATATGCCCTGTTATCCCATGTATCCAAAACAGCTTTGATAAATAATCTAAGCAGTGATTGTACCTGTGTAATAACTCAGAAGAACATTTAGCAGGGCAAAGGGCTATATATTATTTGAAATAAAACATGTCATTTTAAGGTCATAAAAGCAAAGATAGCTTACTGTTCCATTATATCGCTCAATAAACCAGTAATAGTATACTAATATACTAAAAGCATAAACAGTTATTTAATTTGTATATGAACAAAAAAAGTATAGAAATGAAAAAGCAAAAAGAGAAAGAAAAGCAATAAGAAAAGTATTGTCATGACATAACTTACTTGAAGATTTAGCAAGTGTAAATCAAATTAAAGTCCAGTTGCAGTAGATGCTTTGAGAGATTTAGTGGGAACAGCAATCTTTGACTCAGTTTTTTTGTTTTTTTTCTTTTTAACATCAGTCCAAGAAGATTTATCAGTAATTCTCTTTAGAGATGCAGATGCCCATTCCATATCTTCAGGTAAGGAAATAATGTTATTGTTTTTAATAAAGGCAGTGGCTTCTTCTAGGGCATTAAATTATCTCATTTCATTCTGATATAGAATTTTTATTCGGGCAGGAAAGACAAGCTGAGTTTTGATGTTATTCTGATTCTGCTTTAACAGTTTTATTAATGGCCAAGGTTTTTTTCCTGTGTTCCAAAACCCTGGTAAAATAGTCATTATCAAACCTAATTGGGTTTTGATTACATTTTGATGGACTTTTCCTCCAGGCAGATTTTAGGATTAACTCCTTGTCCAAATAAGATAGAAATGTTATGACTATTGATCTGGGAGGAGTAGAAGAGGATGTTGACACTGGCTTTCCTAAAGCTCTATGAGCCCTTTCAATACCAAAGGACAGGTCCTCCTTTAAATCTAAAATCTCTAGAATCCGGGTATTCAGGAAATAAATATCTTCTCCTTCAACTCTCTCAGGGTTGCCAAAAGTCCTTATATTTGACCGTCTCTCCCTGTTTTCCAGGTCATCCACTTTATTGAGAAGCCTAATGTTTTGTTTGATGAGACAATCTTTCTGGCTTTCTTCTTCCTTCAGTCTTCCACTAAGATCATTCAAGGATGCTTCTAAGTGTGTTATTCTGGATTGATGCTGCTGTATACGTTCCTTGAGATAATCTGTTTGTTTCTGACAATTTTCCTTGAGGTTTTTTAAATTATCATTAAAATCACCCATTTTTAGTGAGAATTCTTGTAGAGCAGATGTCTCAAGCTGCATTTCTTTTTTAAAACCATGTCAGAATGAGAAGTCTCCAAAGTGTTCATCTCCACAAATGATATATTCTCCTTTATAATTTGACGGGAAAAAAAACTTTCCTAAGTTCACCAAAGTTACTAATAATATAGTTTATACTCTCATCTGTCAATTCTAAATATTTTTGTTAAAATAAAGTAAGTTATTTCCTGTTTTCTATATTAGTTTCATGGAGCTCTGAAAAACTGTTGCTGTCAGTTGGCCGTCTTGGCTCCACCCCTCTACTCTATCTATTCTTGAGTGTGTGTTATACCTATGTGAAAAAAATGTAATGCAGAGAATCTTTGCATATTCATTAACATCTTTAACATTACATAGTTCAACAAATTCTGCTAGTGTTTTTGATGTTGCAGTTTTCCTTCTGGTATTTATAGAGTCAGTGTCTTTATCATCTAGTATACAATTAAAATACCCAGCTATTATCAAGTTCCCTTTGGAGTGCTGGATTAATTCTTCCAACTGTTGTTTAACTATACTTGCACTCAAGCCAGGTATCCAATAAAAATAAAAGTATACAGTTTACCATTTATTGAAACAGTTGACATACAGTACAAAGCATCCCAGATTTATCTTGATATGAGCTTATTATATTTAGCATAATGACAGAATTTTTCCATAAAATCATTACCCCTCTTGTTTTTTTTTTCTTATGTGATGAACTTGTTAATACTGTATAACCACTGAAGCTGAGTAAATTAAGGTCTTCAGTTAATAAATGTGTGTCTTGTAGAAGTATCAGTTGTGGGTTTATAGTTTTAATATATTTAAATAAATGTAGTCTTTTACATTTATTATTCAGCCCACTGACATTAATTGAAATCACCTTCATATTTAAATACTACTATATGTATATGTATATTTAATTGAACTTGTATTCCACTAGGCAGAATAATGTATAAAAGTTCTTGTTTGTGTACAGCTGTGAAAAAATGTTTTAGTTTCCTTTTAGTTTGTCAAATATACTTAGGGAAGTAAAAAAAAATAAGAAACATTGTAGTATCAAACTTGAACCATTAACCCTTTTCTGTCCATGGGGTTATTATAATCTCTACACTTAAGATGACAAAGCATCAAAGTGTCCCTCTCCCTATCATAGGCACTATACTCCGAGCTTGACAAGTCATTACTTTTTAGAAAGTATGTTATTTTATAGGATAATTATAATAGTAAATGTATGTTTTAACCACTCTGACATATTCTAAATTCAGTCTACTAAGGTTGACAAGAATTAACAATCCTAATAACATATCAAGAAATCATACAAGTTGATATGCATCATCTTTAAACAGAGAAATTGTCTTACAGTTATGCTTAAATATAGGCTACACTGCTGTACTTATGAATTTTATAATGCATGTTTACTATAGGCAAATCTTTCAACATTTCTTCTTGTGTTAAAACCTTCTCTTTTTTTCTTTTATAAGTGTAAGCAACACAAAAACAAGATGAAAACCAATATGTTAGTTAGCATGTATAATTTAAGTTTTTACATTGTTTCTCTGGTTTACTTTGGGTAGATTATTTAAAAGTTATTATGCAACTTGTAGCAGTGTCATATGCATGTAATTATATACGTTTTAAAAGTCCTGAAAAGGTGAAGTGTAACTTATGTAAGCTTAAAACAACCTTATGAATAGAAATATTTGGTTTATATACAATATTATTTAACACACTAACAAGTCAGATGACAATGCTGCAGTCAGCATAATTGAACTGATATAGATAACAGTAAGGTATTGAGCAAGTTTCCTTTTTTGAGTTAACAGACTGAGAAACATTTACTTAAGTAACTCAATATGTATTACACTAAAACTGTTTTAAAAGTTTCACTTCTATGTGATCTCATTTTAATGTTCAAAGTTACCCTTTTACAAATAGTTGTAGCCTTAGATGTATTGCCTTTATCAAATGCCATGACTGCTCTATCAGTATAAAAGGACCACAAACTTCTGTAACTTACATCATCCTTCATAGTCTAACAAGAAACATCAGCTAGATGTATTGCATTTATCTAATGCCATGACTGCTCTATCAGTGTAAAATGGCCAAAAAACTCTGTAACTTACATCATCCTTCATAGTCTGACAAGAAACATCAGCAAATACAGAAACTGTAATCAGCAACTTTTCATTATACATGACATCTATTCTTATGGCTTGTGGATAAATGTCAGTGTGGAATAGATACACTATGTGGACTACAGAATGAAATTGCCTCCTCTTATCGGACTATTTGTTTTTATGACAAAACTTTCAACTCAATTGTTTGTAATGAAAAAGTAGATATTTAATCAGTAAATTGTAGACTTAACATGAAATCTGTAAAGCAGAACAATTTTTTTTTATTTTTACCATATGTTTTACTAAATCATTAAATTATAATTTGTGGTTAACTATTAATGTTAAGTTGTCCATCTCACCTTCATTCTTGCTGGATGGGTTCGGAGCCGATCCTCGGCTCCAACTTGGCCAATACTAAAAGCTCGAGAGCTAATTCCACCGGCTCGAGGCTCCCCTATATCCCACAATGCTAGGCGGTAACTATTAGATCTCGTTTGCCGCTATAGCTGACGAGGTGCTTTTCTACCGGCTCAGGCAGGTTAGTCAGAGTTTTTACCATAATAGGTATTTCTTAACCCCCTATTGTTTCATACCATAACCTTTTTAGTTTAATTAATATTTAGATAAATCGACCCCTGTTTTTTCTGGTCTATATTCCCTTCCTTTTCTTCCCTTAACTTGTAGGCCTTCGGCCCCTTCCCTTCCCCCAGTCCTTTAGTGTGACTAAATTAGTAGTTTTTTTGTTAAGGGCTTGTATGTGTGTTTGTGGCTTTGTGTTAGCCTTAATAATTTGATAATTTTCTTCGGTAGAGGGTGTGTCTGTAGTGTGTTTGTGTGTTGTCAGGCACTCCTTTTCACTATGTCGAAAGACGCTAAGGTCTCAGGCTTCAAGAAGTGTGACTCGTGCTGTCAGAAAATGTCTCTGACAGATGGTCACACTTCTTGTGTGTATTGCCTGGGAACTTTGCACCTGCGGGACTCTTGTGCTGTTTGTCATGGTTTTAGCCCTAGAGTCCTGCAGGAACGCAAGAATAAATTAATCTTGCGGGGCTTATTAAAGCCTGAAGGCCCCCCAACTCAGTCTGTGTCGGGAAAGCCTTCTAAAACTTCCAAACAGTCGGCTCCGATTTCTGAGTCGACTGCTGGAAATGTTAAGTCAGCTTCGACATCGGCTTCGGCCGGAGCCGATGTTTCCAAGCCTCATACTGTTACCTTGGCTCCGGCTGGAGCCGAGGCTGATAAAACTCCATTGGCTCCGATACTCTTATCGGAACCACAGTCTAGGAAGAGATCTAGATCCCCCTCTATCGGCTCCGTGCATTCAGTGTCAGGATCCCCTCTTCTTTCTGAACGGAGCCATAAAACTCATTCCTCACGGTCTTCCAGGTTATCTGACCACGATTTGCAAAGGGTAGTGAGTAGACTTCTCAAGTCCGAGGCACTGGCCCAAATGCTGCATAGCCCGACTCAGCAGTCAGTGGCTGTTTCCGTTCCCCAATACATTCCTCCTCCGACTCCTTTGAGTTCGGAGCCAGGGCTTGTCGGAGCCATGACTGTCGGTGCATTGGATCTGATACCTTCCCTTTTGGCTCCGTCATCTGCTCTGATCTCCTCCTTGGAGGGATCTCGGTGCCGAGCTTCCCTCGTCTGCTCCGAGGGGGCGAGTGGCATCTGACCCTTGTCCGACCCCGCACTCCCTCTCGGGGCTTCGGCGCTGGTGAGTTCGGCTCCGACATCGGCTTTGGAGCCGTCCCTGTCGGTGCCGGGGGAGGTCCTTGTCTCTTCGGAGCGGGGGCCTCTGGCCTTGCCTGACAGGGGTGCCTTCGAGGTCATGCGGAGCGTGCTAGAACCAGGTTCTGCCCCACAGTCGGCTCCTTCAGCCCCCCCCATCTACAGTGCCTGTGGTGATTTCTACTCACCCCCTTGCCTTAGACCGCAGAGAGCCAACTCCTCAAGTTTCCCCATTGGGAATTTCCTCCTCTTCCGAGGCCTCTCCTGACCCAGTAGGAGATCCCCCTAGGAAGAGGCAGTGCAAGAGGAAGCACATTGACTCCCCTGAGTCTATCACCTCTGACACTGACTTAGAGGAATCTGAAGGTTCCCCTCGATCCCCCTCTGAGGATGTCTCCTTTGCTGACATCCTTGAGATCCTCAAACAGAGGGGGAACTGGCCAGCCCTTAACCCTTTGGAGGATGAGTCATTGTATCTTGAGGCGTTTAGCTCTCGCCCTTCTACCTCCTGGGTGTCCCCTCCCTTTGACCGCCTTATGGAAGTGGTGTCAAGGAAGGCTTGGACGGCTCCTGATTCAGTGGAACCCACCCCGAGGAGACCATCTAAATTTATTACTGCCCTAGAGATAAAGATTTTTTATCCAAAGGTGTCCCTGTTGATGCCATGGTGGTGGCTGCGGCCACTAAGAAGGAGTTAGCCGATCCTTCGGTTCCTGTCCATCCTCCTAATAAGGAATCTAGGACCATGGACAGGTACGGCAAGCAGATGTTTTCATCAGCGACCTTTTCAATGCATTCGCTGAATTACTTATGCCACTTCACTCGTCTCCAGAGAGATTTACTCAAGGATATGGGTGAACTGATAAAGGATCCTACAGCTGAGGGGTTCAAAGACACAATGAACTCCCAGTTGGCAACCCTGAATTCCATCGTTAACTCCTCCATGTGGCTGGTCTCATATGCTGCAGATGAGGTGAGTAGAGCCGCAGGCACAGGTGTTGCCTTATGACGTCACGCCTGGATGCGGCTATGCAACTTTGTGGACCCTTTCAAGGCGTCCTTCACCAATTCTCCCTTTGATGGATCATTCTCGTTTGGTCCACAGGTGAAGGATACATTGACCAGGTGCGAGGTAGAAGGTATGACTCTCTGTGCCGTAGGAGTCCGTTTTTCTACCCCTTCTAGACCCTATCCCAAAGGTCAGAGGGGAGGAAAGATGTGGTTCCGCAAACAATCCCAGGGAGTCTCATCTGACACACAAGGTCGATTCCCCTCTAGAGGCAGAGGGAGGAATAATAATAGACGCCACCCTAGAGGCAGAGGAGGTCCGCAAAACCAGGGTAGCAGAGAAATGTTCTCTGATAAACCCTTTCAGCTGCCCGGCTGTCTACCTTCGGAGGCAGTCGGGGGAAGATTATCCCTGTACCCAAAAGCCTGGCTTTCCCTTACTCAAGACAAATAGGTACAGTCCATCATATCCGAGGGTTACAAAATTCCCTTTATTCACATCCCATCCCAACCCAAAAGATCCCTTCCAGACGTTCCACCCAGTCTAAGGGAACAAGCAGCATTAGAAATTTCAAAGCTGCTATCAAAAATAGCTATCCAATCAGTCCCAGCAGACCAGCAAGGATCCGGAATCTACTCCAAATTCTTTTTGGTACCAAAAAAAACAGGGGACTGGAAACCCATACTGGATCTCAGCTACTTAAACAAGTATATCAGGAAAACAAAATTCCGGATGGTCACGCTTCAGTCCATTCTACCCTTCTTGGGTCAGGACAATTGGATGTGCTCGATAGATCTTCAGGACGCGTACTACCACATCAAGATGAACAGACGCTCCAGGAGATATCTCCGCTTCAGGCTGGGAGCCAGTCACTACCAGTTCAGGGCCCTGCCCTTTGGTCTCACTACAGCCCCCCGTGTGTTTACCAAATGCATGGCAGTGGTCGCGGCTCACTTGAGACGTCAAGGATTCCAGGTGTTTCCATATTTAGACGACTGGCTCCTTACCGCCACCACCAGACATCAGCTTCTCCTATCCAGGGACTTCACCATCCAATCTTGCCAAGCTCTAGGCATTTTGATAAATGTTGAAAAATCTGCCTTGTTGCCTTGTCAATCTATTACCTTTATAGGCGCCACCTTAAACGCACTCAATCTTTCAGCCAGACTCACAGAGCAGAGAGTGTCAGATATTCAAAAACAAGTTTCCCTTCTCTTACAATGCAACAAAGTCAAAGCCAGATTAGTTTTGAAGGTGTTAGGACTCATGGCAGCAGCTATTCCCCTTCTCCCCTTGGCTCGCTTTCACATGAGGATCATCCAATGGATGCTGTTTACTCAATGGTCCTTTCAACAGCTCCCGATGTCCCATACCATTTTTATAACTCAATCATGCAAGAATCAACTGTCTTGGTGGATCACATCACCTCAATTTCTCCGAGGAAGACCCTTCACTCCCCCCCCCCCAGTCGCCACGTTGACAACAGATGCCTCACTGATCGGGTGGGGGGGGGGGCATTATCAGGGCAGGACAGTCCAAGGCACGTGGCAACCTTTCAAGTGCCACTTGCACATAAATGTCTTAGAGATGAGAGCAGTGCTTTTAGCGTTGCAAGCCCTTCACGACTCTCTTCCCACTGGGACTATTGCAATTCAACGGACAACATGTCCGTGGTGTAGTACATCAACAAACAAGGCGGAACCAGATCATACCCTTTATGTCGAGAGGCACTCAGACTTTGGCAATGGGCGATCTCTTCTCAGTGATTTCTGATAGCAACGCACATTTCCGGGAAATCCAACGTTATTGCAGACAAATTGAGCAGGGCAACTCTCATGCCCAACGAGTGGTCACTAAAGAAATCAGTTCTAGAAGAAGTATTCCTAAGATGGGGCCAGCCTTGCTGCGATCTTTTTGCTATTCCCCAAAACAGCAAGTGTCATGACTTCTTCACTCTCTTCCCGTTACCAGGCCATCCCACCAGAGACGCTCTAGTTCACGATTGGCCCCAGGGCTTCTGTATGCCTTTCCCCCCTTTCCACTGATATCTCAACTAATTCAGAAAGCCATCACCTTGAGAGTGACAATGATCCTCATTGCCCCTTACTGGCCTCGACAGATATGGTTTCCATTTCTTCATCGTTACCTTTTGGAGCAGCCTTGGCATCTGGACCCAGTGCCAGATCTGATAACCCACCAATCGGGTCAGCTGCACCAATCTCTGCTTTCTCTAAACCTTACAGCATGGTTTCTCTGATTCCAACCTTAGCCAGGCGTCCCTCAATATCTCGCTCGGTCCAAGATATCTTGATAGCCTCTCATAAATCTTCTACCCAGAAGATTTATAGTAGCAAATGGAAACGCTTCTCCTTTTGGGCAACGTCAAAAAACATAGATCCCTTTACAGCACCTATCCAGTCTATTCTAGATTTTCTAGCAGAACTCTTTCATTTAGGATCATCTGCATCTACCATTAGAGTTCAATTGGCTGCCATATCTAATTTTCATGTTGGTGTCTCAGAGTCTAGCATCATGGCTCACAAACTCTGTAAAGCCTTTTTAAGGGGCGTATTTCTTCTCAAACCTCCAATCAAAGATCCCCCTCCTCAATGGGATTTTAACTTGGTTCTGGCATCCTTAATCCTTCCCCCCTTCAAACCGGCAGCTTCATGTTCTCTGAAGTTGCTTTCTTGGAAGACACTTTTTCTAGCAGCTATAACTTCAGCGAGAAGGGTATCTGAACTCCATGCTCTGTGCAGTCGTCCTCCTTACTTAGTGTTTCACAAAGATAGGGTATCCCTCCGTACTAATCCATCCTTTTTGCCCAAAGTTTCCTCTCAAGTAAACCTAAACCAAATTATTGATCTCCCATCTTTTCCCTAACTATTCAAACACGTCGGAACAAAAGCTACATTTATTGGATGTTCATCGCCAACTTAGATATTACTTAGATAGGACTAAACAATTCAGGAAATCTAATCAATTGTTTCTGTCATATGCGGAAGGAAAATTGGGCCTTCCTGTTACTAAAGTATCCCTCTCTAGATGGCTCACCTCTACAATTACCTTCATCTATGAGATAAGACATCAAAAACTACCCTCAAGACCTAGAGCTCATTCAACTAGGGCATTAGCTACATCCGTAGCTTTTCAGGATAGGCTGCCAATAGATTCCATTTGTGCAGCAGCCACCTGGGCTTCTCCTCATACATTCATTTCACATTACAAATTGGACATGGTTTCCAGAAGCCGTGCCAATTTTGGTTCCACTGTTCTTGAGAGTCTGTTCCGATAGGCCTCCCGGGATAAGGTGCTAGGGACGCGGTCCCATCCAGCAAGAATGAAGGCGAGATGGACAACTTAACATTAAGAAGTTATGTACCTACCATAACGTTCCATGTTAGTTGTCTTCTTCTCACCTTCTTTCTTGCGTCCCACCCTCCTTCCCCCAAGCCTGGACAGACCGACAGGAATTCAGTTTGTGTTCTTCCTCTGGAAGTCGTCATTCCCACACGTTCTTCCACCTCTTTTTCTCCTTTCTTAGGTCTGCGATACCTTTCACGCAGGTTGTTTTGAGGTGGGTTTCCCTACTCCATTCTATGGAGACTAGGGTTGCTTGGTATAGCTATCAAACAAGATCTGTGTAGTTACCGCCTAGCATTGTGGGATATAGGGGAGCCTCGAGCCGGTGGAATTAGCTCTCGAGCTTTTAGTATTGGCCGAGTCGGAGCCGAGGATCGGCTCTGAACCCATCCAGCAAGAAAGAAGGCGAGAAGAAGACAACTAACATGGAACGTTATGGTAGGTACATAACTTCTTAATACACTTGGATAGGGTGAAATAGTGTAAGTGTCACTTTAAGAGTTTAGAATGATAAAACAACTATATCCGAGTGCTGTAAGCTTCTCTTACTTTCATTTTAGCACCTCTGTTTGACTGTGGGAAAACCCAGGCTTCAGAATTGCTTCATGAAGCTAAGTAAAGAGTTCTAAAACAAAAAAAACAGTCTAATCAGCTTGTGATTCCGGCGGGAAACTAGAGAATGCAAGTGTGGTGCTTTTGATTCTTTGTGTGTAATTCGAGCTTCGTGGCTTACTCTGTTAATTTTTATGAAATGTATTACCGCAGATTTTTAAAACAAAAACTTTCTTTAAGAAAACGATCATAAATACTGTATAAATGAGTTATTGTACATCTTAAAACAGAACATTTTGTGTGTAAATCATGTACTCTAAAACTAATTATTTATGTATATTAAACACATTAATAAAGCTTTGTTAGAAGCATTCACCCCAACCCTGGCCCTATTTCTTCCTCCCCTAAAGTATCTAGGCCTAAATACAATAATACCCTACTCATAGGACATCTAAATATACGAAGTGTAAATAACAAAGTACCCTACTTACATGCCCTCCTAGACACTCACCACTTTGACATTTTGTGCCTCTCAGAGACTTGGCTAAAACCAGCCACCAAAGATACTGAGATTACACCCCAAGGCTATAATCTATATAGGCTTGATCGTTCTAAGCGTAAAGGTGGTGGAGTGGAAATTCTATTTAAGAACCATCTTAGCATCTCCACCCTCCCAGCCTGTCCAACTCAGGATGCTAGAGCTGAAGCAATCATAGCTAAACTTCAATTAAATGCACAAAAAGCCCTTTACATCATCTGCATGTATATTCCACCAGGCAACAATATGCCTATCTTAGAAGACTTCCTCTGTTGGGTTTCCTCTAACTACCCCCAAGAAACTATTATTCTGGGTGACTTTAATATAGACTGGAATACCATTAATAATGAAAATCCCTCCTGTCATATAAACCTACATGGTTTTACTCAATCCATTACCACTTTAACAAGGCTTAATAAACAAAGTAAGAAACAGAGTATCTTAGACTGGATACTCATAAACAAAGCCAATGTTTCATATAAGATAGGAACTATGCCTGATGACCTCAGTGACCACTGCCTAACCTATATCTCTAGGGAAAAGACTGACTATCAAAACCTCCCCAACATTAAAATAATACGCTCTACCAAACACTTTAAAACTGACTTATTTCAAAATGAACTCAAAACATGCAACTGGAACCTCTTGAAATCTCTTCCTCTTAATGAAGCAGTATCTTTCTTTAACTCTACCTTCCTTTCCATATTGGATAAACATGCCCCTGAACGCTCTGTTAGAATAAAGTCTAATACAGCCCCATGGCTCTCAAAGGAAACAAAGAAATTAACTCAAACTAAAAATAAAGTTTGGGCCAAATGGAGATACCATCGAATCAGCTCTGATTTTCTTCATTTTTGCCAACTTAGAAACCTTACAAAAAAAGCTATAATCTCTGACAAAAAGAACTACTACTGTAAACTACAAGAAACCCATTTAAATAAACCCAAACAATTCTGGTCTTCTATCAACAAACTCCTTTCTCCTGGAACAGCTAAAACTCCCTCCCCTCTAAACGCTGACCCAGATACCCCTAGCCATACTGCAAACGCTTTTAACTCCTTTTTTATAGAAACCATTCAATCTCTTGCTAGACAACTAAACACCAATAACTTTTACCCTCCAAGTAATTTTGCCTCCCCCAACAACTTCACTCTTCAGCCCATCTCTACCTCTTTCATCTACAAGCTTATTCTCAAACTGAAACCCTGCACCCCCCTGCTGACAAACTCCCTTCTCTCTTCCTTCAAAAGGCTGCTAAACAGATTGCATACCCTATATCTATACTCATAAATAGGACTATCCAAGAGGGAACCATACCTGATATATGGAAAGTCTCTCATATCATCCCACTATACAAAGGTGGTAACTCTATTGACTACACCAACTTTAGACCCATTGCTCTTCTCTCACCTCTAGCTAAGATAATGGAAAAATGTATTCATCAGCAACTTGTACAGTATCTCTCTTTACACAACATTATAGCCAGTTGCCAACATGGCTTTAGACCACACCATAGCACCTCCACTGCCCTCCTTTCCTTTGATAACACCATCAACAACTATCGTAACTCCAACCTTGTCTCCTCTGCTCTATTCATTGACCTCTCTAAAGCTTTTGATATGGTGAACCACTCTTCCCTTATTAACATCCTTGAATCCCTGTCATTTGATAACCTGGCTTTAAAATGGTTTACTTCCTATCTAAGCAACAGACAACAAGCCGTTCTTTGGGACCATCATATCTCTTCCTTATTGCCTGTTTCTATTGGAGTCCCACAGGGCTCCATTCTTGGGCCACTTCTCTTCTCCCTCTACATAAACGATCTTAACACTGTAATCCCTCAAGCTACCTGCATCCAATACGCTGACGACTCCATTATTATTTGTTCAGCATCTACCTCTTCAGAGCTTCTCTCTCTAACTCAAACTACCTTCAACACTGTAGAAACTTGGTTTTCTAGGCGGTACCTACTCCTCAATGCTAAAAAAACTAAACTTCTCCTTTTCACTCCTACCACTAGAGCTTCCCCATTAAACTTCAACATCTTGTCCAATGACACCACTATCATCTCTCCTGACACAACAACTAAACTGCTAGGAATAACCATTGATAACAATCTCACATTTGATCAACACATCAATAACATCATCAAAACAGTTAACAAAAAAAATAGGTTCATTATACCGTATTAAACCATTTCTTACACCTTCTACCAGAGCTACTATCGCCCACTCCCATCTGATATCTACTCTCTTTTACGCCTCACCTATTTTCACTAACCTTAAAAAGACTAACCTAAATAAACTAGCAACCTGTTATAATAGCATTGCTCGCTTTACCACCAGTAACCCTTTCAGAACACATCGCTGTCATAACCTAAAACTCCTAGGCTGGATAGAGCTACAAAACTGTCTTATCATCTCACAACTTACTATTGCCCACAAGATACTCTACCAACCGGAGAACACCCCAATACTTTCTCAACTTTTAATCCCTTATAACAATCATACCTCCCTTCGATCTTCTTCTAAACTTACGACCAAATCTGTAAAATCCCATAACTTAGCTGGTGACTCTCTGTTCACTAATACTGTAGGTAGGACATGGAATCTCCTACCCACTGATATCATTCTAATCTCCTCCTTACCACTCTTCAAACAAAAAATCAAACTGTACTTCCAAAACCACTGGCTGTGTTCCTGCAGGACTCCTGATTAACCTTCTTCACTCCCCCACTCTACCTTAACTATATTCTGTGCTTACTAGCTATACACACTATTTCTTTTTTCTTGCTCTGTTGCTCTCCTCTTATGCTCTGACTAACTCTTCCTTTCCTCTCCCCTACCCTCTATTCCATCTTCCTACTCCGTCTCCTTACTTGACTACTGTTTCTCACTCTTTTCCTCTCTTGTATTATACTACATTAATCCCTTTAAATCTCCTGCTTTACCTCTTTCTCTTTGACAGATTATTGAAAACTAAGTGCTAATCTTTAGATTATTTAATGTCATGCTATTACTGACCTAGTATAATATTTGTAAGTGCCTTAGGTATTTGTTGTTCTTATTACTAAATGTATATTCTTATTATACTTAAAGTTTGTTTTGTATGTCTCTTTATATTGATTTATGTGTGGAGCTTTTCTCCCCGGGCCTCTACTGAAAATGGACATATATCCAGCTAGACTAGCCCGGTTAACAAATGTAAAATAAATAAAATAAAAAAATAAAAGAGAAGCAAGGCTATCAGCTATAAATATAAGTAAAGAGTCAATGCAACCAACATTCAAATGACAGTATTAGTATAATGTCCAGCCCAACCCAAACACAACTATTCCCAGTTGCCATTCACTTTCTTAGTGTATATTAGGTAACCCATAAGCATTGTTAACAGGAATAACAGTTCCTGTAGTTATGACTGTATTGTCTATTTGATTTAAGTATTAATGTTGGTTATAAATTCAAAGTAGTAAAGATAAATTAATGTGAGTTACCTTTTCCTGATGGTGTACTAGACTGCTGAAGATTTATGTTTCCCTATCCATAAACTGCAGCTGCTTAATAATGCAAAAACATTTTATTTTAACAAGTAGATAATGAAAGTCATTTGTCCTTCATTTTTTTTTTACTTTTCTTTCCTGTTGTCTGCCAGTTATTTTTTTCAGCTTAACGTTTGAGGCTAGGTGCCAAACAATCCATTTCTTCTGTTTGATCTAGAAAGTGGTTTTTAGGAAAAAAAAGAAACTGAAGTATCCAGGGTTTCAAATGTTCTGGTGCCTTCCTGGAAAAAAATGCGAAGTCTGGCTGGAAATAAAAGATGAACTTTTAATTACTGTTGTTTAAGTTTCTTAATTAATGGCAATCATTCCTTCCTTTTTGCTGCCACTGTAGAAGAGTAGTCATTATCAAACCTAATAATGTTATTGTCATAGTTAATTGGGGGATTGGTCCATGCTGACTTCGGAACCAGTTCTTTGTCCTGTGAAGAGAAAAAATAATGACAGATCTTGGTTTGGTTTTGTCCTTGTTGTACATGGTTGATTTAGTCAAAGACTGGTGTGCCCTCTCAATTCCATATGAAAAGGCTTCTTGCAGATTTAAAGCTTTGGGAAGCCAGGTTGTGAGGAAATTGGTCATGTTTTGAGCCTCCACATTTTCAGGTAAACCATAAATTTGAAGAGTATTCCTCCTGGATCTGTTCTTGAGATCATCCTCTTTATTTATTAAAGCTGTATTTTGCTTCACAATAAATTCCACTTGTAGTTCTTGTTCTGTTATCTCCCATCCAGGTCATTTAATGTTTTCCATCCGGGTTATTTGGATCTTTTGTTGCTGCATCATTTCTTTTAAAACCACTGTTTGTCTGGAGTTTTCTTCTTTATATAAATCTAGTCTACTGTAAATTTTATCACATTTTTTGATTAGTTCAGACATGTTGACTAATAAGGTTTGCAATTCCTTCTTTGAAGACTGGTCTTGAAAGTTGTATTTTGAGTTGCTCATCTTGTGTCAGTATCAGTAGCCTTTCTGTTGAAGTTTTTGACTGGAATTTTGTTAAATGCTGGCAATTATTTCTGATAAATGAAACCAGTGACCTTTAAATATTATATCCTAAAATTTTGTGAAGAAATTAGTCCTGGTTTTCAGTTTTTCCTGTCAGTAAATATAATGACTGTCAGAGCTCAAGAAAAGTGCTGCTAACTAGCCTGCATCTTGGTCATGCCCTGGAACTAGATTCTTGAGTTCTGACACTTTGGAAAGTAGACTGCGATGGAAAATATGTAACTTTGATACAACCCGTGTTGTTTAGGTATTTTTATGGGTGCTGTTTGGGGGGGGGGCAGTTCCAACACACTCTGAGAAGCACTCAGTCTAAATGTATTATGCTTGACAATTCTACAGTTCAGAGCTTGATCAACTGAGCTGCAGTATACATGTGTACATATTTCTGCAGTGTATAGGACTATCAGGAGTGTATAACCAGATCCTGTGAGATGTGACAGTTTTGGAAATAGACTTCAATTAAAAAAACATGACTAATTTTGATTTGACACATGTTGCTACAGTAATTTTATGATGGACCTTTATCACCCCTAACCTACAACCCTTCCATTTGTGTATACTAGCTATAAGATCACAATGCCCCAGAATGGGGAGGCACATAGGATGAAACTGAGCACAGATAAGACAGTTGTAATGGCAGCAAATGAAGAAAATCTAAAGAAGCTGAGGACAGAGTTAGAAGGGAAAGTAGTAGTGGGACCAGTTAACAGCTTCATGTGGCTGGAAGGGTTGGTTGAGGAGAATAGAGTTACCACCTTTTCAAATGCTCAAAGTGGGACATTTTGTGTAGAAACACGAGATTATGTGGGACAAAACATACCCAAGGCCAGTGCAAAGGACAGAACATCACTTTTTTGCCAAAATAAAAGCTTATTCGTGTAGCATTTTAGTTGTTTTGCTATTTCATGTAACACTTAGGTATTTCAGATACAAAATTGCTTTTATGAAGCTATTAAAGAAAACTTAGGAAAACTTATCCTAAAATTTCAGGACATTTGCCTTTTTTTAGGTTTTTATTGCAGGGCACATCTGCCCAAAGAGGGACTGTCCCTTGCAAAGTGGGACAGGTGGTAACCCTAGAGGAGAAGGGAAGTCTGAATAAGGAGGTCAAAGCTAGAATCAGAGGGGCTACAGCCAACTGGCACATAGTGCCAGGGGTAGTGTATGGCAGAAGAATACCAAAGAAGCTGAAAAGTATACAAAACAGTGGTGTGAGCAGTACTACTGTATGGTACAGAAACCTGGATAGTAAAGGCAGAGTAGCTGAGAAGGCTACAGGGAATGGAGATGAAGTGTCTGAGATAGGTGGACAGATGGAGAAATAAAGACGTCAGAGCAGAAGCCAAAGTAGTTCCAGTTGCAAAGAAAGTCAAAAAGAACAGGCTACGGCAGTTTGTGCTCATGTGCAGAAAAGCAAAGCAGAAGACAATCTGGTGAAGAATATTTGGGACAGACAGGCAGAAGGCAAGAGGAAAAGAGGGCATCCAGCTGAGAGGTGGATGGATTGTTTGAGAGAAGACCTGCAACTGTCAAGCATGAATGTCATAGACATTTGGAGAGTGATAGTGAATCGAGATAAGTGGCAACAGTTGACATGACACCCCAACACCATTTAGAAAATAGGAAAAAGGGGGTGGATGATGATGATACTGTACCCCAGAGTAAGGGGGTACCAAAACCTCAAACTTATTATATGTTCCCTCACATTTGCACTTTTCATTCCAGTTTTTAAATGATCACAATCACTGGAATTTCAGTAAGCACAATTTTATAACTAGAAAAAGATGGCATGTACAAATAGCTTTAAGTATGTTAATGCCTAGAGTTATGTGTTATGTGGTGCACATATTTTCTACAAGGTTACTGTGAATAAACACCTCACCTGTGTCTCTGTTGTAAGTTGCTTATTCTAATAAGCATTGGCATGTTACATCATCCTTCAAAGTATAGATGTTAACAATATCTGCTTGTTTGCAAACTCTTCCTGAGACTGCTTCACATCCATTGAAGTCTTTCTTTGCTTACATTTAATACCTCCAAAAGACATATTTATCCTCTGTGTGATTTGAATACCTTGCATTTTTCTTAAGCCAACAAACAGTGGAATTAAAATATCTTTCTTGGCATTTTTCTTTTATTTCAGTGGAATCTTTGAGTAACAAGTCTGTATTAGGTTGCATCAGTGTGTCAAACACGACTAATCCTTTGTCTTGCCTAAGGTGATATCAGTACTATTTCTTAAGCAATCCATTCAACTGCACCTCTTTTAAGCAGCTTATCAAAATGATGGGGGACATTTTCTCATCTACTGAATATGAATGGATAACTCATGTTAAACAAGGAGAACAAAAAAAGACAAGAAAATTGAACAACTCTTTTATTCAAGAAAGGGAAACAATGTCTATAAGTTATTAAGCAAATCTAAATGGTTGGTCCATTGCATTGCCTTTTATTATGATGGATAATACAGACCTTTACAAGGCACAAAAGCATCAACTCTTGTAAGGCAGTGGCAATATCAGGAGCATATTTCAAAAATATTTCTGCATGATGCATTTTAGAAGTTAATGGCATGAAGAATGTACCTTTCTTAAACACCACAAATAAGATATATAGAGGGTTGGTACATGATTTGCAATGGCAGGGCTCTATGGGGATCCAGTAATTCCTGTCCTTCTGTGGGTGTTATAATGACTGGGAATCTACCAAAATGTTATGATTTACTGTTACAGTGACCATCTCCCATTGAAGATAGCATAGTTGTGTATAGGAATACTTAATATCACAGCAAATAGTGAGTCTCCTCTATATCAGATAGTACAGATGTGAATAAGTATGCATACAATCTCATCAGATCTCAAAGAATCGATCCATCACCTTGAGCAATTTGTATTTAGTTTTTAGAAATGTTATTACATTTATTTCTAAATTACTTGTTATTTTCCGTAATCTTTCTGTAGGGTAGTAACCTACCACAATCATAGTTCCCTATGGGTCTAAAGGGTCTCCAAATACTGAAGCATTCTAGTAATGCTGACTCTATATGGGTGCATCAGACACCTACTGCAGTTCTGTGGAACAGTGATATGCGAACAGCAATGCCTTCATAAAGAATGCAGTAGCGCTGATGAAACTCTGATCAGGATGAAGAGATGATAAGGTGGCAGTAACTCAAATGTCACAGTTTACTATTATAGTGACCACTCATTGAAGATCTGGTTTTAAAGTAAGTATACTTAAACACACCTATTCCTCTCTTATGGTTCTGTGTTGCAGAGAGAATCTGGTGCATGACAGTACTTATTCCTATTAAAGCTGTGATGCCAGTATAAGACCTTTCATCTAGGAAAACTAGGAAAACAATCTGAAATAACAAAGGTGTATCAAAAAGTGACTATGAACTCAAGCCCTTCCCATACCAATGTTTGGTCACCAAAACAGTATGGTGGATTAGCCTTTTGCACAGAACAATTCATAACTTAAGGGAAACAAAGTAAGATGTCTGTGTGCTTTACTGTATATCTTAATCTGTGACTGTTATTTGAATTAAATCAGCCCAGATGTTGTAGTGAGACCTGCTATCATGTACAACAGTAGCATGGTGCTTTTCTCCAAAGCGATATAATTTTTCTATGAAGTGCAGTAGTTGGGGATGTTGAAGAGGTTGATATAATATTACTTCTGGATTGATGGTAATACCCTTTTAAGGGACTCTGTCGATTGTGCTATCTTTTGGTAAATTTTAGGAAGCTTCTTTTTAGAGGCTTCCTTTTCTCATAGCAGAAGCATGGTGTGCCTGGATTGTGCTCTAATTCATTTTATTTGGAAACAGTCACAGACCCCGCCTCCCCCGCTGTATTTCTTTACTGCTTAAAGAAATTTGTTACCAGAAAGGTTGCTGATAGTAAGTTGCTTAACCAGACAACTCTGGAAAAGTAGGGACATTTCAGTCATCAATTGCTATGGTGAGTACCTCATGTAGCTGTACATTGTATATCTAAACTGTATGCCATGCCTTAAAAACAGGCTGTTACGTCAGTTTTTTTGGTTGAACATGAAAGTCTCTCCAAATATATGGTGGTGTAGTTTCCAGACCTTGCAATAGTGTCACATAAAATAAGCAATGCTCTTTGCTAAGTGTTTAATTTTTTTTTTTTTTTTTTTAGGCTTTTGATGGTTTTGCTAGTCTGGGAATTTCTCGGCTGATTGAACCTGCAGATATGGTATTCTTGACTGTTCCAGACAAACTAATTGTGATGACGTACCTCTGCCAGATCCAAGCTTATTTCACTAACCAAGAGCTCAATGTCATCCAGATTGAAGAAAATAGTAGTCAAAGTACATATAAGGTAGGAAGCTTTGAAATGGACACAGACTTATCCGTGAACCCAGAAAAATTCTACTCTGAAAAAATACAGTCTGCTGCTGCAGGTGTAGCCCTCCAGAAACCTACTGGCAAAGATAAGGCAGAGAGACCTAACCTGGTGGAGAAGTCATTAGTTAACAGTGAAATTCTGCCAGCTAAACTGGCAGAGAGAGTTTTACCTAGTGCACTAACTGTGAGCATTCCTGATCAAGCACAACAACTGCAACCTGTTACTGATAATAAGGCAAGTACTGAAGAAGATGTCTGTGACAGTAAAAAGACAGGAAAGGATCTTATTGCAGTTGAAGATGTCACTGATAAGATAAAGATAAATGGGACTACTGATGAACAGTTAAGACCTGAGGCTAAAGAGACAGTAATTGAACCTCACCCACCCCCTCGTACAAAGAAACTGGCACAGAAGGCACAGACTGTGGATAATTCTAGTATTGCTGGCTTCATATCAGAGACAGTACCAGATAAAACAGTGCAACAGACAATGGAAAGTACAAGTAATAGACCAGAAAGAGAACGTTTACAACGCACTGTCTCAAGTGGAAGTCAGTGTCCTGTGGCTCCTCCTCGGACACATGGAAGTAAGTCAAGCTTTGCTCACGTAAGGGATGCAGATCTTGTCAAGAAGCGTCGCTCACGCCTCAAGAGTGAATCAATGTCATTTGATGAAAGTGAGAATGGTCTTTCCATTTTGGATCAAGGAAATAAAAAAGTAGAGGTAAGAAATACATTGTATGTTATGACATTACTGTAATGGTTTATGGCATTCAGAAAATTATGCATTTATTGGTATGATTTAGGGCATTTGTTATTAAAAACTGAAGTAGTATGCTATTTTGCTAGGAGTGCATGCCTTTTTATTACCACTGTTTGGAATATTTTCACTAGACTTGACCCATATTCATAAAAATGTTGTACAGTCCTTAACATGGATTGTACATAAAAGATATAGTTCTGCAGTTCTGCCAATACCTTGATTCATAAAAATGAATTGTAGGGCTGTTACTGTGAATACTCCTGTTATTATGGTAGGGTGTTAGAGGACGAAGTGAATGCACGTACGTAATCATTGTTGGTATTCTGTTAAGATGAGCAAACACAGACAGTCAATTTGTATCGATGCCCTATAAAGATGCCAGTTTTTGCTGTTTTCAGACCACCTCTTTTCATTACTGTTAATTATGGTACTTGAGACACAGAAGGGTAAACTGAACATATAGTGCAAAACCAGAAGCAGTGTGACTGTAATACAGTTTATATCCATGAGGTACAGTGAAATGTCAGAGAGATGTACATGGTATCCAGTTACTCACCCTTGAGCCATAAGTGAGAAAGAGAGGCTACTATCTTTGCTGTTATTGAACAGAAGTGCCTAAGGCTTGTTATATAGCTGCAGTTTCACAGTTAGGCAATCCTAGAATAAGTCTACATTTCCAGTGGCCATGGAAGAAACTTGAACATTTACAGTTCTTCTGTAGTCCAGAGGGATATTGTAAACAGTTTTCTGCAGTTGTAGGTAAGGCCGGTTCATATAATTGTTTAGCTCATTGCCTGTGACTGCGGTAGTCATCTTATTAGCATGTATGCCAATGAGGATAATCTAGTTGATTGATTTCTCCATCAGTGGAAACTGAAGCACATCGTTGTGTGGTTGGTGTACTATCTATGGTTGAGGCACTGTGCGTATGTGCTCTTTGGTGTACACCAGAAAATGTTATAGAATCTCTGCTGTATTTTAACACCAGTTTGCTGCCTGTTTAATTGCTCAACTAAGCTCAGCTGAGCAACACATCACCACTACCAGATAATTCTGCACTGGGCTGCATCTTAATGTTTCTTTTGTCAACAGTTGTATGTCTTTTAACCTATGTGTCTGTGCCACAGTGTAGTCCATGATTCACACATTTGTAAAGCTCAGACTATCCTGCAGCACCCCATCTGTATACCAACTGCATATCTGTATTTCAGCAGGTACTCAGTTGTTAGTAGTTGCAGAGAATCATACTAGGCTCTGGTATACAGTTGGCATAGTGTACCAGGTTTTAATAAATTTTGATTCAGGTTATTTCAGCAACTCCAAGTGCACTGGGTGTGGTTTTATGTTTCATTTTTGATTTTATAACCTTTAAGGCTGTTTTTCGGACTTTACCTAGTTTTCACATTGTACAAGTTCAGCATGATTGAGCACCATGTTTATGAAGAGAGCCCTGTTTCTGTAGTTGGATTCTCAAGATTTCCTTTTATTCCCATTTGTTACTTGCACTACAACTTTTTTCCTGTAATAATTTTCCATTGGAGTAGGCATAACAGCATTAATGAAAAATTTGTTCAGTAGTACAGCATTACTTGTTTTTAGTAATAAGTGACCACTCGCCTAGCAGCTGTGGAGAGTAATTAACCCACCTGAAGCATGACATCCATCCAGAATAGCAAGGTATTTGTTTTTTTTTTTGGGGGGGGGGGTAGTCTCTCATGAATTGCATTCATAACCGCTAATTAAAAATTCTGTGCCACTATTCTGGATTCTGTTCACTGCCAAACACACCACTGCACAGAGGCGGCAGATGATAACCTTTTTACAGGTAATAAAAGTATGTCTTTGGAAAGTTGACTTGTAGGCCTGGAGCATGTTGGTAGATAGAGAAAGCTAGGTTAAATGAGTACAGCTTGAAGTTAGACATCAGATCAAAGCCTTTGTAACTTCTCACAAGAAACAATTTGCTTTTTTTAGTTTCCTAGGATAATTTTAACAATAAATGACCTGTTCTAATGTTGCTGTTTTGAGCATTTTTCTTAACCAGTCCTCTGCACAGATAGAACATTGTGCATTGTTCTCTTCATCCAGTCATTACCCTTACATTTTAAAGTAATACCAACCAATTGATAAAGCCATTATGGCAGTGTTCTATGAATATTAATTTCTAATCTGAGGATTCATATACTTTGATTGCACATTAATTATTCATGAATGTTTCATTTTCACGTTAAACATGTATTTCCCCAACTGATATTTGTTTTAGCTCATCAAATTTACATGTACTTCCTTTCAGTAGTTCTTTTTGCAGTATTTAACACAGGCAAAGATAAAAAAGCTCACACAGTCATGCCTTTTTTAAATATACCAAAACATTCATAACATTTAGAATAAAACTATTTGTAATATTTATTGACTTAGACATTGACCTCCAGTATTCAGTTCCATGTGTTGAAGCACTGTAGCTTTACAGTACGCATAGGATTATTGTTCATAAATTAGTAGGACTCATTGCCCAACATTTTCAAGCTGTTAAGTCTTTAGGTATTCCAGATTTGGAATCCGACATACAGTTGAGTAAAAAAAAGCACAAGCTAAGTACAATTTTTACACGTATAATTAGTTGAAGAAGTATAAGGAGGCATTAACTGTGGGATTAACCGTGAAAACGGACGAGTCAGTAAGTATGGACTTCAGGTGACCCACTGTTTACTTCTTTTGCTAAGTGCATGGCTGCTACCAAAAGGTCAACTGAAATAATGCAAACTGACAAGCTACCCCAGGAGTGAAGTGCATATGGATGACATGGATTAGAAAGCTGGAACAGGAAGCTGTCCCCTACCACATGTTTGAAAGTCCCATGTCCAGATGCCTGGGAAAATCTTTATACAATACCAGCATCCAGGGCAAGTTAAACAGCCATATGAAAGCAGCAACATCAACAGCAGTTGTCATGGAGATAATACACCATTTCATAGCAATTGCAGTGAACAGACAAGGTGAGGACGAAAACAACACATTGGGCAGCCAGATGCCACCCAGTACTATTGGCAATGTCTAGGGATATGCACAAGAGTCAGCAGTGAAATTAACAGCTGTTGATAGAGGGTTGCCTTTGTAATTGGGAGAAGACCATTAAAGAGGAGCCCTACATGGCATGCAAGTTGAAGGACACAGAAAAATGATAGTCACTACCTCCAGCACAAATGGAGAGGAATTACTGAGCAGATTTCGAATATCGCTGTTCTCCTTTAAGACCCCCCCCCCCCCCATGAACTTATATATGCCAACTCCAAGATTGCCATACCTCAAAGAAAAGGGAATATTCTGAGAAATTATATCTTGGACTTAGTATATGTAAGTACGTTCTTTCAGCCATTTAGACTTCATATTTTGAGACTCGCACTACAGGATCCTGACATTTCAAATGTTTGCCCACTCTGAAACCTCACAGAACAATAGTACAGAGGATACACAGGTTGCAGAGGGTGAACAGACAGAGACCAACCATAAGTATGGAGGCTGTGTAGTAGTTCAGTGCTGAAGAGTGGCCCATTAAGTCAGGATCCTTTCTAAATCACTTATCATACAGACAAACAGAGCAACCTGGAACTACTTCTAATGACACATGGTAGTCTGAAAGATCTTAGTGCAGGTGATCTGTGGCTAATAAAGGGCACATTCCTAACAGAGGGAAGTGTCCTGCAGCAGTTATATGGTATACACGAGCTCTTCTTCTTCCATTGTATCAGTACATGTGTGCCGTTTGTATATGCCCTAATGAGCTATTAACACTAAAGGCATACAGTGGGATGTTATGTTGTCTATGCTGCTTAAGCTGCTGGTGGAGTATAATCTGAATGTTGTACCCAAGTTTATTTTAGGATATTTTAGGGCAACTGCAGTAAACAGTGTACAATCTTAACTTCCCAAACACATGCCCCAAGGGCTGTCTTTTTTTTCACATTAGCTTCAGAGGAATTTGCAGGGTCTTGGATTGGCTTCCTTCTATGGTTATGATTGTATTTTTCAGCAATGTGTGAAATACCTGTCAGCAATGGATTTCCTTCAACCTGTCCAAAGTTCGTGAATTATTTGCTTATCTGAGGCAGTGTTTATTTTGGGCAAGAAAATGAGCTTTGGAACCTTTGCATCCAAGAATGTTTACCATGCTTAAGAGCAGTGTCCTGATCTGAGGACCATTTTGGACCTATGTGCACAGGGGCTTCTTAGAAGTATGAATGCAGTAGAAGCCTGACACTGTCTGAATTATACATGACAAGCAGATTTACATGCTGTTTATGAGTTCTGCGATGTGAATTGAACCTTGTGGAATCCATGCAATAAGTGACTTTTGATTGGAATCCCTGGAACATCACAGAGGCAGTTATCGAGACTGTGTGAAGAGCACTTGCTGAGGGTCATGGAGTGTAGATCAGAACTGTACTACCATGGAATTGCTGAAAAATGCCACCCTGTGCTGGAGATTGTAACCATTTTCATGCGTAAGGAAATGTAGTGTGTGTTAGGATGTATTCTGTTGTCTGGAGATTATGTTCGCAATGTTGACACATTACTTCTGAATAAAAGCATTGCTTTTGTATTCAGTGTAAATGGATTCAGCAGGTAAGATGTTCAGATTACCAGTGCCTGCTGACACTCTTTACCAATATCTGCTGACACTCTTAAAGTGTGAACAAAAGACATATCACACTGTACCACTTGTGCAACACTGAACAGCATAAATAAGGTAAGTCACCCAATGTCCTACTTGCTTTTTTTCCTTTTTTTGAGCACACCTTCTGTATCCCTCCCTGTCACATATGCCCCCTGTTGCTTTGACTAGCCTCAGTAACTCTGCCACATTCTTTTCCATGTACCTGTATCAGTTCCATTTGTCCTGTGCCTTTCATTCTACACCTTCTGTCCATTTTTTGCTTTCCTACTCTTCATTCAGCCTGCTGTACTGTGTTGTCATCCTCTCTATGCTGAGTGACAGTGCATTGTTTTGTGGGTGGGGGTGAGATATTCTTCTACCTTTGTTTCCTCTGTGTGGTCTCTTTCTTTCTTCTACTTTTTTTACTTATCTTTTTGTTTCCCATAGCTGACCATCAGTAAACCTCAGTGTCTCTCCTCCTAGCTCTCACAGACTAACTAATATTAGGTTTGGGGTCAGCAAAAGGATCAGTGCATTCCTGGTCTGCATCATATTGCTGCAGGGAATGTTTTTATGTACTAACTCCTCCTTTCCACCATGAACACCTTGCTAATCTCTAGAGGTTGGACATGCAATGAGACATATGGTGTGTCTTCCTGCCTCTATGGTGATTCCCCTTTAGGACAATGCTTCTTGCATGCCCTCAACTTCTATCAGGGTTGTAACACAAGGTGCATCCAATTGTGCACCCCCTCACCCCAAATGTTCATTCCCATCCTTCTCTTGACACCACCTCAGGCATTTGAACCACTAATCGGAGTCAGTTCACCAAGTTCGTAGTGAGGGCTTTATCCTAGTATGCCGCAATGCTGGCAGCCTCCTCCCCATTTATTTCTTCATTCTTGCACTCCCTTTCTTTTTACCCTCTCCCACTATGCTATTGGTTGTTTTCCAGTCTTGTACAAGTGGTACAGTGTTATGTGTTATTTTGTAACACTTTTAGATTGTTATATTGTTGAACCCATAGTATCAGTTTTCATGCACTTGTATTCAGTGCTGTTGCCTTTGTGAAAAAACTTCCATCAGTGAATAAATGCAATTCGTACTGCTTCTAGGAAAAGTGGACCATGTTATAGGCAGTAACATAGAATGTTGCTCCTTCACTGTATTTAATAGTTTACTAGGGCTGTGGAGGATATTGCAGTCTTACATTAGCGTCATTTTCATTCATTGTTATTTGTTATCTGGACTACTGCGGCCGCCATATTCAAACCCCTAGTGCCTAAGGACCCAGTCAGCGTTTTTTCTAACCAAACATGGTCTTTCCACCCCACCTGTCCTTACCTCGAATTGCTCGAACTATGCTGAAAAGAAACTATCGAAATGAAAACTAAAAGGAAAGCATTCCTGCACTGTCCCTTGCTAAGGAAAAGGACCGCAAGATCTTTCCACCCCACCTGTCCTTACCTTGAACAGCTCTAACTGTGATGAAAAGAAACTATCTACCTGAAAACTAAAAGGAAAGCATTCCTGCACTGTCCCTCGCTAAGGAAAAGGACTGCAAGGTCTTTCCACCCGACCTGTCCATACCTCAAATGGCTCTAACTGTCCTCCTGCACTGTCCCTCTCTAAGGAAAAGGACTGCAAGGTCTATATCTTAAGTGTAACTGTTGTGCTAATAAATAGCTTGGCTGAACTGGGTCTACGGGTAGCCTAGGGTCCATAGTAAGATATAGCTTAACAGTCTTGGACTTTCTAGTCAGGCTGCTATTTTAAGTAAAAAAAACAAACATATTACAGCTCAAACAGCCTGAATAATAAGCTCCCTCTGCCTACTTCATCTTACAGTTGCTAACTATTAACTTAGTTTAACACAAAATTGAGTAAAATGCAGCTCACTTTAAAAAGAATTGGGTAAAATTGAGTAAAATGCAGCTCACTTTAAAAAACAATTGAGTAAAAGTACTGTAAAATCATATTCTTTAAGCCTGCATACTCACAGACTCTGGAAATCCTTGTAGCTTGGTATAGCCCTGCTCTGCTTGCCACCCTACCCCCAAATTCCACCCGCCCCCACTAGTGCTAAATTTAAGCCCAATAAACCACTCCCTCTTCTACAACCTATCACAGATAACCCACACCTCCACACACCACTCCCACACACCATCCCTTCCTGCCAATAACCTTGTTAATTCTCCACCCACATTCCTTACCAAGTGCTACACTATCAAGATGAGGCTAATTATGTTCCTCTTAGTTATATTGCTTGGGCTATATCTCCTCACCATCTATGAAAATCAGCCCTGTCTTGGCTTTCAGCCCTGTCTTGGCTTTCACCACCTGTTATCTCAAACCATCTCTGCTTCCACCTTGAATTAATCAGACCAACCTCTAGCTTACTACAAACCTGTCTTCTCCACTTTTAACAACCACCAACTAACTAGACCATGGACCATCTCCCCCAAAACTAGATATTATCATAAAATAATAAGTAAAGCCCTGAAACTAATAATCACTGTACAACTTACTCTGATGAGGGATGGAGGCATCCACCCTAGCCCTGGGTCCACCCTTCCCACAAGCTCCCAGCCCACTACCACTTTCAACATATGGCCAAATACAAGGTCCCCTAACTCTCTCCTGACCTGTCACCTAAACATCAGGAGTATTAAAAACTAGGTCCATAATCTTCATGCCCTCCTAGCTACCTACTCACCTGATGTGCTATGTCTCACAGAAACCTGGCTAAAACCAGGAACTAAAGACAATGAGGTTATCCCACCAGGTACAACATACTTAGACTAGACTGTAACACAAGGAAAGGTGGAGGAGTAGCAGTTCTATTTAAAAACACAATAGATGTCACACTAGCCCCACTACAACCCTCCTTGTTCAATAATGCAAAAGCTTTAGTTAGCAAACTACCGCTTAACAAAATTAAATGTATATTCATTGATTGCATTTATATACCCCCAAGCAACAATGCAAATACCCTAGAAGACTACCTCCAATGGCTTTCCAACACATACCCCCATGAAACTATGGTGTTAGGAGACATTAATATTGACTGGAACAATTGTTCCTCTGACTGTCCCACCACCCACATAAACCTTCACGGCTATACCCAACTTGTATCCTCACCCACCTGAATAAATAAATCCAACAAAAAAGGCAGTATCCTGGACTGGATTCTTATTAGCAATCACCAGACCTGTATAACACGGGTACCCTCCCAGATGATATAAGTGACCACCTACTCACTTACATCATTAAGCATAAAGTAGATAACCACCACCAAGTTCTATATAAATCTATCAGAAACAACAAGAACTTTAACTCCACTGACTTTAAGAAAGAACTCAGAGCATGTAATTGAGCCATACTAAAATAACTTCCACTAGATCATGCTGTATCCTGTTTTAATTCTAAATTCCTCTCCATTCTAGATTCCCACGCTCCTATCTGCATCCTCCGAACCAAAACTAAGACCGCCCCCTGGCTCTCTAAAGTAACCAAAACCAAAATCATAGCAAGAAACAAAGCATGGGACAAATGGCGTACCTCCAAAGACACACTCGACCATATTAAATTCCGACAACTAAGGAATGATGCCAAGAAAGCCACATTGTTAGACAAAAAAAAACCTATTTCCATCATCTTCAGCAAAAACACCAGAACAAACCTCAAACATTTTGGGCAGGTATAAACAAACTGCTCCAGGAAAAACTTGTAACCAAATCCAACAATACAAAAAAGGAAGCACCTGTAGCACAACAAACCAAACCACACTTTATTGATAAAAACAATGAATCAACCGAATTGTTAACCTAGGTTTCATCCACACTGTCAGGACTTCATCAGAACAATAAAATCCTCACAAAAACTCCTATTTAAATGCCCACCCAATTAACCAATTAATTTATCATTTAAACAATACTTTGTTTAAAGAAACATGACTAAATTACACCCATACTTACTAAAACACAATTTAAACATATTTTTGTCATTACAAATTTTTAAACTTCTTGAATTTATAATGTGTCATTTAATTCATATATATTCATATAAAATGAAATAAAATAAAAATGAAATACATTAAACTAAACTAATTCAATAATGACTTATACTACCTTCTACCTAAAATATGTTTTAACTTTAAAACAGGGGCAATACTAATACTGTTGTTTATGCCAGGATAATTCTGGGCATCCAACCTTAGTTGCCATTTTAATTCGCATATATCTAAATGGACATCTAACAGTTTGCCCTGAATGTCATTCTTGATGTCTTGAATAACACAAAATTTAAAGCTGTGCTCTGAATATCCACCAATATGCCTAGCAAGGCCATTGGTGGACCTGAGATGCCTAATGTCCAAAACATGTTCATTTACTCTCTCCCTAAAGTGCCTGGAAGTTTTTCCCACATAAAACGTGGACATGTTTCACATTTGGCTAAAGACACCACATTCTGAGTATGACAATCATAATGCCCCAAAGTAGGAATTAAATAATTATTCACCTTGATGTTCTTACCCGTTTCCATGATGTGCTTACATGTAATGCATCTCCCACATTTAACATTGCCTAACGCTATCCCAACACTTGATTACTTATGGTGGGACCCCTTCTCCAAGATCTCCTTAAAGGATTTATCCTTCCAAAATGCAAACTTTGGAGCACCACCCATCTTATTTTCAATATTCTTATCCAACTGTAGGATACCCCATTTTTTCTTTACCATCCACATAAACCAATCTGCATCCTGATTAAAAGTGGTGACAAATAATAAACCTTCAACTTTATTTTCCAATTCAGTTGCCTCAACATTGACTGCTAACTTTTCTGGAACATAACCAGAACATCCCATCAAAATGGCCCTGTAAGTACCATCATCCCTTTTGCGAATAATTTCTTTCATAACATCTGCACACAGGGCCTTGGCATATCCCCTTCTTTTAAACATCATAGTCATAAATTCCAACTCTCTAAGGAACTCCTGATCATTACTGACCATCCTGGCTGCCCTCACCATCTGACCCTTAACAATGGATCTTTTTTGATGGTGAGGGTGCCAGCTATTGTAGTCCAAATATGAATTGGAAAAAGTAGCTTTCCTGTGAAAACTAGATCTCAAACACTTCAACTCTCTATCTAGTACCAATTTAACATCCAAGTATGATATTGTTTCTGCACTGTACTGGTGAGTAAATTTTAAAAACCCCACAGTGTTGTTAATGTAATCCAAAAATGCCTTAAGCTGTTTACTATTACCTTCCCAAACAATAAAAATATCATCCAAGAAACGCATATATTGCTTAATATACTTATTAAAGGCACTTGGAAATACATACTCCTGCTCCCAGAAGGACATTATATAGTTGGCATAAATGGGGGCACAAGTGGCCCCCATAGCCACACCAGTGACTTGTTTA
Organism: Protopterus annectens; assembly: GCF_019279795.1. Lineage (NCBI taxonomy): Eukaryota > Metazoa > Chordata > Ceratodontiformes > Protopteridae > Protopterus > Protopterus annectens. Next base: position 321,687,178 of record NC_056738.1, read on the forward strand.
TAAAAATGTCCTTTGAAATACAGAGAATTATTATACAGCACTGCTTCCATTAGGGTGACAGACATATTCACTTGTTCCTGGTCATACAGGCCAGTTTTAATCAACTGGCATTCCAGCCCGGCTAATCCTACTTCATGGGGAATAATGGAAAACAAATTGCACACATCAATTGTAAGTAACATAGTATCTTCTGTAATAGTTATCATATTTAGTTTTTCTAAAAAATTCCAAGAATCTTTAGTTATATATGCAAAGGTACTTAACACTTTTTGCATGTAATAATCCAAATATTGACTTATGAACCATGTTTTGCTTCGTTTCCCATCCACTATAGGTCTGAATTTCACATCATCCAGGCCTATGTGCAATTTGGGAATCCCAAATATACCACTAATCACTGGATTGGGATTCCTCAAAAAATCACGTTCTGTTTCAGTTATTTGCCCCTGGAATAGCATATCATCAATCATTAAGTCAAGTTTCAAATGTGCTACACTGATTTCATTGACACTAGTTTCCGCATAATTATCATCCATTAACATTCCCATCATGGCGTCTATGTAATTATTTTTGTCAACCACCACAGCACCATTGCCCTTGTCAGGCCTTATTATTCATACCCCTTTGTTATTAGCCAATTCACTTAATAAGTTGTATTCATTAGTAGACAAAGTAATATAGTCAGTTCTCTTTAACTTCCTGAAATGTTCCCTTACATCTAGCTCACAAGCTTTTTCAAATTATGCAATCATTTGGTTGGCTGGGGGATTGAATTTACTGAGTTTCACCAATACTTTCTGTTCATAACTAGTCCCCATTTCAGGAAACCACATCCTTATGTTCATCTTACGAACAAATAGTTTAAGGTCAGTTAACATTTCTGAAAGTGTCCCTTTCCTACATGGCACATATGTGAATCCTTTTGATAGTAAGTTGGCATGTCCAATATCTAAATTGATTTTAGAAAAATTATAAACTCTATAATCACCATGGGTATTAGTAATAACTTCAGGATTCCTCAAAACATTAAGATTAAAAATTTCTTGTACCTCTTCAAAGAATTGGTGTGACACCGAACATTCATCATTAGACACAGTCTCAAAGACTGACCAATCATCTAGTTCACAAAATAGAGATGCACATTACTGATGCATCATGTTTTCATTTAAAGACTCTGTTTCAGTCACTACCTCAATACCCCCACCCCCATTTTGATTTAGTTCTGCATTTGATAAAGCCGCATCATTAGGTAAGAAATCGCTCCCATCTCATTCAAACTACTTACCGAATATACACACAACTCCATTAAACTATCATTTATACTTTTGGAGTTGTTTAACCTGTAATTCAAATCACCATTATTGTCACTTTCAATAAATGGTAAATTCATAATGTTTCGCTGCTCAGAATTATCATAGAAGCTGGATTCCAAATTTTCATTAACAGACCGTTCATTAGTTGACTCAAAGATGCCTTTTGAGGGAAATGAACAAGTTTCAATGTCTGTCAATAAACCCGTCACCACAACACAGTCCCCCTCAAAAGTATGCTCTCAGCCGTATGAACTAAATTCATGGCTGAATTGTTTTCAATGCTCAAGCTTGTGGCTACATCAAGTCTATTATTACATAAGTGACTGCAAAGCTCAAATACCGGACCTAAATTGTGCCAGGGTATTTCACTTACTTGAGGGAGGTTGTGTATGGGCTCTTTCATCTCTGCTTCATAGAATACCCATTGTACGCCTTCTTCGAGTGGTTTCAAGTCTTGGGACGAGCTCCCTGTTGAATATACTCTCTCTCTTCTTCTCGGGTTGTAGGCATCCTGCCCTTTGCTGTGCAGTCTCTCTGAATGCCCGGGTCCCTCCTCTAAAGGGTTTGGTGCCTGCCGAGAGTAGTTAAAACTACTTGCTGCAGCATCATTTCCTCATCTTGATCTGCTTCCTCATTGGTCGAGCTCCCATAGTTGCCCCAGCAACCCTGATTACCTCTGTAAAGCGGGTAGACACTATCTGTTGCATATTCCATCGTATCTCTTTTGATTTTGTTCAACTTTCTTTTGAAAATAGCCTTACAACTATTTTCAACATTGTCCAAAACATTTGTATAATTAGTAATGAACTGTGCAAACAACAAGTCATTAATGATGTGCTCATTCTCATTCTCCCGTTCAAGGTCTGTCATATATTGTTAAATTTTCTGGCCATAATATTTAACCATGATCTCCATTAATGCAATGCCTGTATTATCAAATAATTTATGCACATCTTTAAGCATCTCAGAATTATTGTCTACCCCATTTGGATATCGCAACATTCGCAGTACCTTTGGCACCAAACCCAGTTCAATATTTCTGAGGAGATATCCATTTTCTAATTGAATTTTCCTCATATTGAACAATTTTGCCTCAAATGTTTTTAACCGCTCAGTGAGGGACATATTAACAGGTTCCTTGTCTTTTTCATTGACATTTTGCCATTACTGTCAGCTTGAAAACTATAATTAATATATATATACATATATATATATATATATATATATATATATATATATATATATATATATAATATATATATATATATATATATATATAATATATATATTAAATGACACGTTATATGTTCAAGAAGTTTAAAATTTTGTAATGACAAAAATATGTTTAAATTGTGTTTTATTAAGTATGGGTGTCATTTAGTCATGTTTCTTTAAAGAAAGTACTGTTTAAATGATGAATTAATTGGTTAATTGGGTAGGTATTTAAATAGGAGTTTTTGTGAGGGTTTTATTGTTCTGATGAAGTCCTGACAGTGTGGACAAAACCTAGGTTAACAATTCAGTTGATTCATTGTTTTTATCAATAAAGTGTGGATTGGTTTGCTGTTCTCCAGGCGCTTCCTTTTTTGTGTTGTTGGATTTGGTTACAAGTTTTTCCTGTTTGCTACCTCAGCATGGAGAACATGGATTCCACCACTGATATAATGGAGCGTTTGCAGCAGATAAATCAGCAGCTGTTAGAACATACTGCTCAGATTAAATCCTTGGCAGACAAACAACAGCAACCTGACCAGTTTAATCAACTATTTGAAAGTTTGGGTGTTCCACTCACCCAACCCACCCAGAACATGGACAGACTAACAGTTGATGGGGAAGGTGCAGTTATGAACACAGTTAGTACCAGTAATTATGGAGCTAAAACCCTTGGGGATAAAACTGTGGTTAACAATATAATATTAGTATTGCCCCTGTTTTAAAGTTAAAACATATTTTAGGTAGGAGGTAGTATGTCATTATTGAATTAGTTTAGTTTAATGTACTTTATTTTTATTTTATTTAATTTTATGTGAATATATATGAATTAAATGACACATTATAAATTCAAGAAGTTTAAAAATTTGTAATGACAAAAAGTATGTTTAAATTGTTTTATTAAGTATGAGTGTACCTTTGGCACCAAACCCATACTGTTTAAATGATGAATTAATTGGTTAATTGGGTGGGTATTTAAATAGGAGTTTTTGTGAGGGTTTTATTGTTCTGATGAAGTCCTGACAGTGTGGACGAAACCTAGGTTAACATAAACAAACTGCTCCACCCTGGCCAAACCACCTCCCCCACCCCCTCAGCTTGTAACCTTAATCCTCCAAAGGAAACTGCAAATATCATTAACAATTTTTTTACCAAAACCATCCAATCACTAGCTAGCCAACTACCCCCCACCAGCTCCATTCAGAATTCCTCCAAAACCACAACCCTACTCCCTTTTACCTTCCAGCTTGTATCTAGGTCTACCGTCCGATCTCTAATTAACAAACTAAAGCCCACTACCCTAGCAGCTGATCTCCTCCCACCAGAATATCTTCAAAAAGGGGCAGATGCCATTGCATACCCTGTCTCGATCATAATAATCCGCACCTTGACTGAAGCCACTATCCCATCTCTCTGGAAGGTTTCCCATGTCATTCCCCTTCATAAAGGAGGGAATTATTTAAACCTCTCAAACTTCTGACCGATAGCCATACTATCACCACTGGCCAAAATTATGGAAAAATGCATCCACAACCAATTAATGCACTATCTCACCCCCCAAAAAAACTACTGGCCAACTCTCAGCATGGTTTTAGACCACACCACAGCACCACAGCACCACATCAGCCCTCCTACTCTTCTCTAACTCTATCAACATCGAACGAAACAATAACAAACCTACCTCAGCTCTCTTCCTAGATCTCTCTAAGGCCTTTGATATGGTCAGTCACCAACTGCTTCTCCGTACGCTGAAGGAAATGTCACTTAACAGCAGCTCACTTAAATGGTTCCAATCCTACCTGTCTGACAGACAACAAGCAGTTTTATGGCAGAATACCCTATCCATTCATCTACCTATTACTCTAGGAGTCCCCCAAGGCTCCATACTAGGACCACTACTCTTCTCAGTCTTTATCAGTGACCTACCCACCATCTCTCCCAAGGCCATCTGCATCAATATGTGGACGACTCTACTTTAATCTGTACCGCCTCCTCAACTGAGCTTATGACTCTAACCCAAAATACTTTCAGTGATGTAGAAAAATGGTTTGCAAACCGTCAGCTTCTATTAAACCCCAACAAAACTAAACTGCTCATCTTTTCCCCCACTTGTAAATCCTTCTCACCATTTTTTACTATAAGTTCCAACAATGGCACAATTATATCCCCGGATACTCACAGAAAACTTCTAGGCATCACAGTCGACAACACCCTAAAATAAGATATCCATGTCAATCAAACCATCAAATCTATCAACAAAAAACTGGGCTCCCTATACAGGATCAAACCTTTTCTCACTCCTTTTGCCAGAACTACTATCGCTCAGTCTCACCTATTATCTACCCTCCTCTATGCCTCCCCCTTCTTCACTAACTTGAATCAAGCCACCCTTACCAACCTTGCTAGCTGTTACAACCATATTCTAGATTTGCTACAGGTAATACCTCTAGGACCACCCATTATATCAATCTAACTCAACTAGGATGGCTTGAATGGCCCATTCTTCTCTGATACAACCAACTGATAATAACCCGTAAAATCCTATACCAACCCGAAAAAACACCAGCACTAAATAAGATCATCAAACCATACAGCAACCTGAGGTCACTACATTCTGCTGACAAACTGCTGGTACAAACAACTAAGAACATAAATGCGGCTGGGGACTCTCTATTCACCAATTCAGTAGACAAAACTTGGAATTTGCTACCTGCCGAACTTACTCACCAGTTCTCCTTAACCCAGTTCAAAAAAGCCTCAAACTACACTTCCAACTACATTGGCAATGTCCCTGCTTAAACCCTGACTAACCTCCACCTGCTGAGCTTGCAAACTCTCCCTAAGCATTTCAGTCATAGACTCTACATAAATGTATGAATTCTTGAAGGGACTTACCCTGCAACTGCGTGTATTATTGTCTGAAACTTAAGCTGCCTGATCTGATTTTGTCATCTATGTGTTATCTATGTTTGTAACCCTGCTGAAAACTGCAACTTATACTTATCTCTAAATGTAATTGTACTCTGCTTACTGGAGCTTTTCTCCCCGGGCCTCCCCTGAAAATGGGCATATATCCGGTCAAACTTTCTCGGTAAACAAATGTAAAATAAATAAATAAATATTTGCATAAAAGTATCATGAATATGTTTTTCCTTCTAAAAAGAGTCATCGTAAATGGCAAACTGACAGCAGATACTGGATTTAGGAGTTATCTTTCATGTCTGGGAATCAAACATGACACCAGAGCTAATAACTGTCTGTAGGCTTATTCTGTGTTAAAGGCAGAAGGCTGTAAAATCGTAGTGTAGGTCTTCTGCCTATAATGCTTTTTTTTTCTTGTAACCTGAAGAGGATGTGGGTTTTGCCAAAACACTTGTCACTTAGCTCTTATGATAAACAATGTGTATTTTACTATTTGCCTGTGGAGTGGTTTATTAAGAGGCATATAACTAGTTGAAAAACTGATAATATAAATATATATATTTTTTGAATAAATCTTTGTCTTCACAAAACATCTTTAGGAGAACTGTAGTCTGCTCTTAAAAAAAGTAGTATCACAAGAAAAGCAATAACACTTGGTCTAAATGTACCCCTTTCTGGTACTGAGAGAGAGTTGCTGTAATAATAAGTCATAACATTTGAGATCTGTATTATCCCATCTGTCCACTTCAACTGATGGATATATCCACCATCTTGCAGATCTGACCAGCAATTTCAGCTTCTCCAGAGCTTGAACCCACCACCCCCCCCCCCCACCATGATGCATGTGTTCTCCACCGCCTCTCTCAGGTCTTGTTTGCCACCTAAGTGACTAGACATGACCCTCAGAGCTTAGCTAAGTATGAAATTCAGTTTGTATTTTATTTGCTACTTTCTGTCTTTTTCATTTTTGTCAGTTTTTGATTTCTTTCACTTACTTTCATAAATCCTATGAAAATAAGTAAATAACTATATAAATAAGTAAAACTTCTTTCCTGTCTCCTGACTAGGTGAGTGAGCCTAGTCCACTCTATTGTCTCCTTTCGTTCTTTTTTTAGAAATACAGAGATTGTATTTCTTCTTATTGTTGCTGTTTAAGTTGTTGATTCTGTTGTTGTTCCGAGATTGTTATTGCTGTTGTAATTATGATTACTAGTTGTTGCAGGAGTTTTTTTCTTTTCTTGATTTTTAAGGCTGGACATGGCTTCAGGATTTAAAACATGTGCTAATTATGTCACAAAGTTCTGCCCCAGGATACCCATGAGTTATGCATAGTATGCTGGGGCCAGAGCATTTGACAACCTCCTGCAATACATATGAGGCCTTTGGGGCTCATTACAAAATAAACTGATTTTAAAATGTTTACTTCCTACCTTCCTTTCTGGGCAGATGAGACAGCAAAGAGTCTGAAAAAAAGAGATAAGGACATATAAAAAAGGAAATGTAAAATGGATGATACTTCATCAGATCATTCCCAATTCTAAAGCTCCAAAACTAGATTCAAGGCAGGATACTCTGGCTCCAAACACTTTAGAGTCATATTCTTCCCCAGTACTGGGACCAACTTCCACTAAGACGATTGTCATTCTTGATTGTTCTGTGGAGAATGAACTCTCTAAATTTCTGGGTTCTCTTCCCGCTTCTACCTCCTGTTTTAGGTCTACAAGATCTGTCTGCAGCGTGTCCTTCATAGACTGGGATCAAAAGATGAAGGCCTTTGTCAAAGCACAGAGTAATATGGGTGTTATCCCATCTGCCTATATATCTAGGGTGGATCTGGTTGACTGTAGGACCCCCATGTGTGATGCTGCTCCCCCAACACAGGGGTTGGCGCCAGACATATCACAGCCATCTCATTTTCTGGTGCTTCCTCCTTCAGCACAGCTCAGGTCAGATTTATTGGTGCTGATCTCCCAGTATCTGACACCCTCAACATCAGTCTCACCGGTGTCAGGTATGTCTTGGCGCTATGTTCATTGCCATTGCCTTTGTCCGGTTCTTTGTCATTCAGTTCACTAGTTCTGATTTCAGTATTGAAGCCGTCTGGACCATCAGATTTGAGGTCTTACTATTCAGGTCCACCTCAGTCCACTTCTACTGGAATGGACATGGTACAGAGTTAGATGTCTTTCGGACTGATGGATTCTGCATCAGCTTTTGAGTTTTTTGAGTGGATCATAACCAGCCTGTCGACACAGGCAAAGAATGCTGTTCTTATTTCGACTACACCCATATATGCTGTTCACTTTGTGATCTTTAGCCCTCATCATCAATCATCGTGAAAAGGCACTGAACCAGTCCATTTGTTTTGAACCCTCCATTCAGCAGGGACTTCAGGACTCTTCTAGAGCTTCAGGGAGTTCCACTCTGTAGCTTGCCCAAGGGCATTCTTGCAAGAGGAACTGATAGATTCCCATATGGACTCTTGTCATACCAGATACCAACCTCGATGAAGGTGAAGGTTCCCCTAAGTCCCCTCCTGAGGACACCAGATTTGGTGAAATCTTAGAGTTGATGAGGCTATAGTTTACCTGGCCCACTGCCCCCCTTCCCTGGATGAGGAGGTTCTTTTTGAGGCATTTTGCTCTGCCCCATCTGCTTCCTAGGTGTTTTCTCGCACTGACCACATGATGGACCAGGTGGCAAAAAGGGCATGGCAGGAGCTGGATATGACTGAATGTAGACAAAATTTTGAGACCACCTAAGCATAGACCACAGTAGCTAAAGGCTGTCTGGTGAACTGTATTACTGTGACAGTTGTTACCAAACAGGAACTTTCCAAAGGGAGTTTAGTGGACCATCCTTCCAACAAGGAGTCTAGGATGACAGACATGGGAACATCTTGTATGTGATTAGGTTCCAGTGACTTTTTGTGAAAGCCTATCACTTCTGCATCTCAGAAGCAAATAGAGTCACTGGTGGTGATGATTTTCAACAGGCACAGGCATAACCATGAGATACTATGTCTAGCTTTGTTCATCTGATTTTCAAACAACTTCAAGGCATCCTTCATTAATACCCCTTATGATATGCTCCCTTCTACCTACATAAGGTAAAAGAGAAACATCAGAAAATTGAGCAAGAAGAACAAATGTTGTTTATTTTGGGATTGTGCTTTGAGATCCCTTTTACTTTTCCAGATACCAGAAGGGGTGAAAAGCCCTCTGGTTTAAAAAATCCCAGTACTTCCCATTCAGCTCCTCTATGGATAGAGACAAGCATGCCTAAGAGCAGAAGAAGTCCACAAAACCAAGGCTTCAGTGGTCCCTTCTGTGGGAGGCAAACTCATCATCTTTGAAGGATTGCCCAGCTGCTCCTCATTGTAGCAGTCAGAGACCAACTGTTGCTTCACTTAGGCCTGTAGCTAGCTATCACAATAGGCAACCAATGAGGAGCATAATATCTATAGGCTATATAACTCCCTTCTTCAGAACTCCAAAAATGTCATCTCACTCACTCCCAGCAGTACCACCCAGCCAGAAGCAAACAGATGCAAAGGAGATTATGCAGCTCCTTAAAAAGAGCTATCCAAGAGATCCCACACAACCAGAAAGGGTCTGGAATATATTCCATATTATTTTTAGTTCACGAAAAGTCAAAAGACTTCAGGCCCATTTTGAAATTAAGCACCTTAAGCTGTTATGTGAAGAAGAGAAAGTTACAGATGGCTGTTGTGAAAGCCATACTGTTGTGTTTACAGAATGGGGATTGGATATGCTCTGTAAAACCTCAGGACAGTTACATCCACATAAAAGTTGCCAGAGCTTCCAGAAGATATCTCATCTTTTGGTTGGGAGACAGTCATTATCAGTTCTAGGTGCTGCCTTTGGTCTCACCACAGCTCCATGGCTATTCCCCAAGTGCATGCCCATCGTAGCAGCCCACCTCAAGCTAAAAGGGATCTGAATATTCCCATACCTGCATGAATGGTTCCTTGTCACAATAACAAGAGAGTCCTTTCTATTAACAAAAGACTTCTTACTACATTTATGTCTGTCTTTAAGCATCTCCATCTGTATCGCAAAATCTCATTTGAGCCATTTGTATACAAGGCTACAAATTATGTAACTTCCAACTTGCAGACTGGCAGCATTAAGATCCTTGATTTAAAAGCTGTGGTCCCAATCTAAGGGAACAATCAATCAAAGAAATTCAAAGATTGCTAGAAAAAAGAGTCATCCAAGAAGTCACCATAGGCCAATGAGAATTCGGAATTTATTTGCAATTCTTTTTAGTTCCAAAGAAAACAGGGGACTGGAGGACCATCCTGGATCTCAGAAATCTAAACAAATAGATCAAATAGAGCAAGTTTCTAATGGTCACATTACAGTCTATTCTGCCCTTTCTGGGAAAAAGTGATTGTTTGTGCAAAGTAGATCTTCAGGATGTGTACTACCATATGAAAATGGACAGATGGTCCAGAAGATATCTGCGCTTCTGGCTAAGATCCAGTCATTATCAGTTTTGAGCTCTGCCCTTTTGTCTCATTACAGCCCACAGAGGGTTCACGAAATGCATGGCAGTAGTGGCGGCTCACTTAAGATGCCTAGGATTCCAGGTGTTTCCATACTTAGATGACTGGCTCCTAACAAGGCATAAACTCATAAGGTCAAGATAAACTACCCTACAGCTCTGCTCATATCTAGGAATCAAAGTAAATTTTGAAAAATTAGCTCTACAGCCTTCTCAACATATGTTTTTTATAGGAGCTCATCTAGATACAAGACAAATGATAGCTGCTCATCCCCCCTGACAGAATAATATCATTGCACAATAAGGTGAGAATATTGATTCAGAAGAAAAGAGTGACTGCAAAACTAGTTCTTCAAGTCTTAGGGACAATGGTGGCTTCAACAGTATTAGTGCCACGAGCCCGTCTTCACATGAGAATACTGCAGTGGTTGTTGTTGACCCAATGGTCCTATGTAGAACTGCCAGTATCACACAACATCCTGATTACAAACTCATGCAAAAAAGATCTTCAGTGGTGGCTTCATTCCAATCAAGTCACTCTAGATCGTTCATTTTTACCCAGTCATCCCCAAGCCACAGTGACCATGGATGCCAGATAGGGTGGGGGGGCATTATCGGGGAAGAATAGTCCAAGGCACTTGGTCCCCTTCCAAGGCCCATCTGCACATAAATGTTCTAGAGATGAGAGTAGTGCTCCTAGCATTGCAAGCCTTCCAAGACTCTCTATCCCTCTGGGAACAATAGCAGTCCAGTCAGACAACATGTCGGTAGTCTGGTACATCAGCAAACAAAGAGGATCCAGATCTTACCCTCTTTGTGAAGAAGCGCTCAGAGTTTGGCAATGGGTGATTTCTTCCAACTGCTTTCTGATAGCAGTGCACATTCTAGGAAAATCCAACTTCATAGTGGACAAGCTCAGCAGGGCTGTTTTGATGCCTCATAAGTGGTCTTTCAAACAAGAAATTGTTCATAGGTTCATAGGTGTGTACTAGGCTAATGGCCCTGGAGCCTTTACAAGCCTAGCCCATAGGATTACCCTGGCATCATGCCACCAAACCTTAATTCCTAGTGTGTCTGTCGAGTAGAGCCACTGGAGTGATCCCCAGCAGGAATTTTCTATTTCCCATCCACTCATCAAAATTTCTCTTGAAGAGGGTCAGTGAGGTGCTCTGCTTGACATGTATGGGAAGCCTATTCCATAGCATGGGCAGTTTCTGGGTTATGAACCTGTCCCTCCAGCATGTTCTGTTGATTGTGGTAATGAGGTTGAGATCTCTGGAGCGCGTGGTACGGAGCAATTGGGATTTCTTTAGATGTAGCATTTCTAACAGAGCAGAGTCAGACATGGCTTTGTAAGTCATTGCCTCTAAGTAGGTGATATGAGACAGAATATTTGGAGTTTTTTGAGTCTGTCCATGTAGGACAAGTGTTTAAGGCCTAGGCTCCTCTTTGTGAGGTACGTTTGTGGCCTCTCCAGTTGTTGCAGGTGTATAGTCAGGTACATGCCAAATGGGGCATTGTACTCGATGATTGGCCTAATGAGGGAAGAGTAGAGGGAGACAATGACCTCCTTCTTCCTGGATGCAAAACCTTTAGCAATGAGATGTGCCACATAGAAGGACTTTCTGACCACAGTGGCAATGTAGTGGTCAAAAGAGAGGCTGATGTCAACCTGTGTTCCCAGATCTCTTATAATGCCTTCTGTGGAAATGATATTTCAGAAATGGGGCCAGTCTTGCTGCAACCTGTTTACCTCCCCTATAAACAACAAATGCAGCAACTACTTTGCCCTAATTTCCCCTCAAGCAGAGACTCTGAGAGATACACTTGTTCACAACTGGCCCCAGTGACCACTATACACCTACCCTCAATAGCCCATGATTCCCAAATTTTTAAAGAAAGCAAGCTTCTTGAAGAGAAAAATCATCCTCATTGCTCCTTACTGGCCCCAGCAGGTCTGGTTTCCCTTTCTGTGGCCTCACCTTCTGGAAGAACCATGGATCCTGGACCCAGTTCCAGACCTCCTCTTGCATCCACAGAAAATGGTTCATCCCGATCTGAAGAATCTCAAACTGACAGCATGGCTGCTCCAATTCCATTGATAGGCAGGCATCTCCTTCTCTCATCCCCAACTAGACATATTTTGCTTTCCTCGCATAAGATCTCCACACATAGACTTTGTAGAAGCAAATGGAAAAGATTTGCTATGTGGGCTACAGAAAGTAATGTTGACCCCTTTACGGCTCCCCTTCATTTCATTTTGGATTTTTTGGCTAAGCTCTGTAATGAAGGTGCTGCAGCAGCAACTATAAAGGTTCAGTTGGCTGCTGTTTCTAATTTTCATCTAGGGGAAAGTGGCTCTCCAATCATGTCACACAAACTTTGTAAGAATTTTCTGAAGGTAACCCTGATGTTAAGACCACCTTATAAAAGTTCCTCTCCTCCCTGGGATCTAAATTTTGCACTGTCCCATATCCTTTTAAACCTGCAGCAAATTGCTATTTAAAATTTTTGTCATGGAAAACAGTTTTTCTGGTGGCTATTACTTCAGCAAGGAGAATTTCCAAATTACAAACCTTATTTGCTAATCCTCATTATTTGCTGTTTCATAAGGACTGAGTCTCACTTTGTACTAATCCTTCTTTCCTTCCTAAAGTAGTTTCAGACAATAACCTAAACCAGTCAATTGACCTACCGGTACTTTTTCCAAATTTCCAAAATAAAGGAGAGTATATGTTACATTTATTTGATGCTCACAGACAATTATGTTTCTATTTATACAGGACTAAGGAATTTAGAAAGACAGAACAGTTATTTATCTCTTTTTCTGAAACAAGAAAAGGACTACTGGTATCCAAGACTACTTCATTTAAATAGTTTTCAAACTGCATCTCTTTTATTTACACTTCCCGGGATAAACATCTCCATGAACCGGTGAGAGCTCATTCTAGTAGAGCTGTTGCTACTTCCTCAGTGTTTTTAGCTTAGCTTCCTATGGACAGTATTTGTGCAGCAGCCACTCGGTCAAACCCCCATACTTTTATTACTTATTACAAACTAGATTTGGCCTCCAGGAGTAGAGCTTCCTTTGGGTTTATGGTTCTGAGGAATATTCTCCCTTGAGCCACCAAGGATTTTAGGTTTCTAGGGACGCTGTCCCATGAGTGAGAATAAAGACGAGGTTGACAACATCACATGAAGAAGTTATGTACTTACCATAATGTTACATGTGTGTTGTCCATCTTCACCTTTATTCTCACAACCCTGCCACCAACCACCATCCTAGTCTCCTAGGAGATTGGGTTATAAAACAACATAGTTCTTTTCATGAACTCATTGGCTTCAGAAAATGGCATGTATTACAATAGTTTCTTACCATTATGCCTTAGTTTCTCATACAGATTCTATGGGCTTTTTGGCAAACAAGATCAGAGGTAATGGAGAGGTGCATTCTAGGAAGAGAAGCGTGCCTGAGAGCTAAGCAGAAGGCCACGAGTTTTTATATAAGGCCGAGACAGATCCGAGGGATCGGATCCGACCCATGAGTGAGAATAAAAGTGAAGATGGGCAACACACATGGAATGTTATGGTAAATACATAACTTAGTTTTTTTTATTTATTCTTGCCATAATGCAGAAGAAAAGTCTGAGATCAGATGAAAACAGACAAATTCATTTTTTTGTTTTACTGATTTACCTATGTACTGCCTTGAATGAACAAAGCTATATCAAAAAAGGATCTGATCTCAGAAGTATTTGTTGACTATGTCTGGCTTTTATCAGTTTGCTTTCTGTTAATAACAGAAAACTGCAGGTAATTTAAAGGAAGTATACAGGATAGTAAACAATCTTGTTCATGTGCTGAAATCATTTATATCCACTGTTCAGAATCTTCAGCATTTTTCTGCCAGATACCTCTTGGACAAAATCCTTTTTCTAGTGCATGAATTGTTCATTTTCATTTCAGATTAAAGAATTTAAAATTTTTACTGATATACCACTTGAGTAAACTAACTGCATAAGAGGTTATCATACAGCTTGACTCTTCGTCTTTAGGGTTACAATAATCTTTGACAAGTTTATTATCTTTTGTTGCAAACCAGTCTGGTTGACACAGCAGGGGGTAAAGAATTAAACCAAATTTTTCCATCTCCTTTGAAAGCTTTTTTGTACACTCTAAAATTATCTGATCATTTTATGCCAGACCAGTTCTTTAGTGCTTTAATGATGCTGACTAGAAGTTAGCCTCTTATCATAACTGTTACATTTTATGTTACTGGACTGGACAACTTTTTATTGCTGTTACTATTAGTAGTCAGTCATTTTTCATTGTTATGTTGTGATCTTTTAATTTCCTTCTAGAAAAGTTTGATGTTATGTGATCCTATCTTATTGCTGAGCTTTACTATATCAGGATTGCACCACCACCAGTCTCCCAGATCTGACTAGATTTGTGTATCAACATGTCAACCCCCAGCGGCTTTTAAGAAAATGTTCTAAATGTGCTTTTAAGATGTCTGTTACTGATGACCATCTACTATGTGTGTTTTAGCTCACCACAATATGCCTGGTTTTGTTCAGTTCTCTGGGGTGTTTACAATAGATTTGTTATCCTTTTTTCTTTCATTAGAGTTTTGTTAATTTTCTATTCTATTACATTGAACAAGTGGATGGTTTGGAAATTTTATTTGTTCATGGGAGCAGTTTCTTGATGACAGTTTTAATGATGTCATAAAAATGTTACAAGTATCTTTAGCTGATGACCCTTCAAAAAGTGTTCCATTCATAAATGTGTGTTTCCTTCTGGTGCCATTATAGTTTAACGTTTGAGTTATGCTAATTTAATTGACAGCTTTAATCCAGTTTAATTTATTCACTCTATAGATAGAACTGCTTAAAAAAATCAGAACCAAGAACTATCCTTCTGAGAAGGAATATGACCCACAGAAGTAAAATGTTTTGATGATGCTGCAGTGGGCTTATGTAAAGCAGTTCCTTGCAAGATCTTATATTATTGTAGTTAGAATATGGTTACTGAGTGTCAGCAGAATTATTCAAAAGTTGATGCACCACTTTAATTGACTGAATTTGTATGCTTTTTGTTATAGATCATACATTTTGGTTAAAATTTAACATGAAAGGTCATAATCGTATAAATGTCTTGTTTTCTCAGAGCGGTAGTGAGCAAATACATTTGTCAAAATCAGGACATTTGCCTAACACTCAACAGCAACAGCAGCAGCAGGCAGGCCTCAAACCAGGTAAATTATACTTTATTTTTTTATGACAGGACAACTGTATAAAATGATTTATTTGGGATTTGACAATTTTTGAAACTGTACCAAGTCTAATAAACATAACATATATGCATAAATGTTAGTAGAGGTATCTATTTTTTTTAAGAATTACAAAGGCGTTGTCCTTCACAGCAGGAGGTTCTCCTGTTCGATTCTCGGCTGGAGTGTGGCGAGTGCCTTCTGTGTGGAGTCTCCATGTCCTCCCCGTGGTTGGGTGGGCATTCGAAAGACATGTGTAAATGGGCGTGCCTTCATTGAAGGTTGAAGGTCAAGCTGGCACCTCGGCGTTTGTGAAAATCTACTGCCAATCATTAGCGGACCGGAGTTCCTCTGTGGTGACCCCTAACCGGGAAAAGTCGAAAGACAACAGCAACAACAAAGGCATTGTCCTAATCCTTTCTGACTACAAAGCTGCATGCCTTGAAAGTGAAACTTCATGAAAACAGTGTATTTTCTCAGAAATATAAATCAGCATAGCACAATAAGAGGTCAACCTGAGTACTGAGCTAGTCACATCTTGATGAAACCTTTCTCGGAAGCTTCTTTAAAATATTCATAATGCTTGATATTATGTGGAGCAGCAGTAGTCATGCTTTAGCCATTTTTCTTAGCCAACAGAATTCCCTGCATACCTCTGCTTATATCATGTTGAAGTTGTAGCATTAGTTTGTGCAACCTCCATGTAAATGCAGCATTGCAAGGCATTACTTATAGTTTATCTGTGCTTTTAGCTGTATTAACCAAGATTACAGATTAATTCATCATGAGGACCATAAATCATTCATAGTTTACATGTTATAAAACTTGTTTACAAACAGTCAAGACCAAACACATAGTCAACTGCTAATACATATAAATGGAAGGGACATCCAGGAAGAAAATCAAAATGAAGTTGGGAGAAGGCAACAGTGGAAGAGAGTGGGAGAAAAAAGGATAGTTAAGGTATGCAGGGTGGACAGCAGGCTTTTCCTCAAGGAGTTTTGTGATGACAGAAGACATGGCATTTGGAACAGAATAGGGAAAACTAAGAGAGGAGTAATGGTACAAGCCATAGTAGCAGGGAAGCAAGTCTTATAGGAAGGGATGGAGTTGGACTGTGTCAAAGAAGAAAGCAGAAAGGCAGAAGAGGATGAAGTAATTAAAGGTAAAAAGGGTCAGGGAGGGGTACACACAACTCAGGCAGCAAGTAAGGCAGACAGTACAGGGAAGCAGGGTGAGAGGGAGAGGAAAGAAGAGAAAATATGACAGGCAATCAGAAAAGAGATCTTGACAGGGAGACGGTGTATAGGTTGGGGGGAACATGGGCAAAACTGATAATTTATAAAGAAGAGATAACCCACAGAAAACAGTGCCTAAAGAAGAGAAGGAGGCAAGCCACCAGGAAAGGTCTGTGAGCAAGTTGAGATGAGTGAGAGTGTAAGGTAAAAAAGGTGACAGAAAGTTTATAGGGAGTCAGGGGGAGAGCAGACAGACATATCAGCATTACAAAGGGTAGAAAGCATGTGGAAGTAGCATAGGAGAAGAAGAGATTTGCTACTGGTAGTAGATTAAATTGTTAAGGGTATCAGGCAGGAACTCAAGATGAGGGAGGGAAATGTTTGGTGCAAATAGGAAAGGGAACCGGAAAGTGATGCCTACTTATGGGGACAGAGCAGGAAAGGGATCATCTGGAGATAATGGAGATGGAGGAGAGGGGAAAACGACAGTAGGAATAGGAGGAAGCAGAGGAGAATAGCAAGATAGAAAGAGAACCAGGAGTAGACAGTAGTGGGATGTCTTGCAGGATGAGTGCATGAGACCCATAAAGTGGATCAGACACGGCTCAAGGGAGAAAGACAGCTGACAAAAACTTCAGCAGAACGGTGGCAGGCCGGAGAAATGGTAACATGATTCTGGAAGTGAGGCAAGAGAGGAAGACCACTGAAGTGAGATGACTTATTTTGTAACTGGAAGCTTAGTCATCAAAAGAGTTAATACTCTTGGTAATTGAGACAGTGGAGACCAAGTTATAGTGAAACGGTGTCACAGCATAGACTTAGTAAGATAAGAGAATGAAAAATTTTAAGGAAAAGAGAATTGCTTTACAATGAGGCTAGTTTAGACCAAACTTAGTGTGACAACTATGCTACTACCACATGAAAATTTAGAAGCTGTTTGGGTTGTGATGCTTGAGCAGGATAGCTTTATTCCTAAAAGGCATAGAGCTTTTCACGTATCTGTGTACTAAGGATGTAATGAACAGCCCATCTCCACTGAAGCAGTTAGAATAATCTTTGATTTGGCTAAATGTACACAGTATATCTTTCCTGTTTTCTTGAAAGCTTCATAGTTTCTGGTTTTGCAGTTCCAATCTTTGCTTTCATTTGCAGTTAGGAGAAGCTAATTGGTCAAGCAGTTTTTGACTGTATTGAGGTGTTATATTTCCTTTCCTATTTTTTAGTTTGAATTTCTAGTGAAGTATAAATGTAGAAGGTGTTATAATAATGAAGATTATAAAGTCCAATAGAGTTTCTCCATTTATGTAGAGCATAGAGCGCTATGATTATGTTTCAGTATCGGGAAAAAGACAAACATGCTTAGCGCTTCTGTAGCATCAGACTCATTCTTAACAATTGTTAAGCACTGTTAAGATCAGGTCTTATGCTAGGTACTAATCCCTGCCAGCAAACAAAAGCAGCCGAATTTAAAACAGCCTGACTTTTTCTATTTCCCTGACATGACATGTTTTCCTGTCTGACAGTGCTTGCCAAGTGCTTTATGGCTTTGAAAGCCATTAAAACACTTTGTATTTTTTTTTCTTTTCTCTGCAACTAGTAGTATATGCAGCAGGTAAAGCAACATGCACTACAAAGAATTATGACCTGTTCTCTGATCCTAACCTACTATTATGTGTTTGTGACATGGATGCCAAAATTCATGTAAAGAGCTTTGCTGTAAAGGTCAATTACTTAGCATCCATGTCTCAATGTACTTGTGATCGGAGACTCAGTCACAATCCTGTATGATGAATGAAATATACAGAAGGTTTCACCACGATGGAAAAATCACCACTGTTGTATTCCAAAACGAAGTTTTTTATTTAATATAAAGAACACAGATTAAGCGCTTTCGCGTAGATGACTCTACGCTTCATCAGAAGTAATAATAATCAATGAAAACCTTTTTATATGAATTTTGGCGCTAAAATAAAACAATTAAATAATTAAAAAACAATTTAACAATTGATTAACTACCAAACAAATGCTCATTTACTCAGCATATGCACTGAATGCAGATGCATAAGAAGTAAACAGTGAAAAATAACGATTGAATATTTGAGTAAATCTGAAATGCATAAAGCACGTTAAAGACATATACTGTTTACATGTCAAAGGTATACTGCTCATGAAACTCATAATGAAAAATAAATACATACGCAAATTTAGTTGTCTATCATTGGGAAAATAGCTTTCTTTTCAATAGTCCACTTTTCAAGAAAATTTTACTTTATAAAAGATTTGTGGACGATATCCTAATCATTTGGGAGGGGACCACGTTAGAGTTCAAAACCTTTCTTGCTTACCTAGAAACCACTACTACGTTTTTAAAATTTACCATGGAGGCATTCCATGATTATATTAATTTTTTAGATCTAACATTAAGGTTTTCTGAGCATGGTACAATTATTTCATCTCTTTACAGGAAACCAACATGGAGAAATACCTTGTTAAGCTATGATAGCATGCATCCTAGGTATATGTTTCCAGGTATAGTAAAAAGTCAATTCATCAGACTTACTAGGATTTGTAAAGAATGTAATATCTTGCTGATTGAGGCCAGTAAGATGGAAGCTCTATTTGTAGAAAGAGGTTATGACCGTAAAAAAGTAAGGGATATTAAAACTAAAGTATTAGGTCTCACGGAATTTGAGAGAGATGAAAAAGAACTAGATAGAGGTAATTTTGCCTATCAAAGTAACTATAATAACAAATCTTTGACATACAGATTAACCTATACTATGAATTACACCAACAACGTGGAAATTTTGAAGAGAGTGATCTTTAGAAATTGGAATGTTTTGACCATGGACAATTCCACTAGGCTTCTAGTAGGAGATACTCCTAAGTTTAGTTTCAGGAATAGCAAAAATCTGAAACAGATTCTATGTAATGATGTTAATGCTATTAATACATCTTTATGTCCAAGTTACACCAAAGCAGGTACTTATCCATGTGGTTGTTGCAATATGTGTAAATATATTTCTACCACACAAGATTATCAACATCCCTCAGGGAGATACATTTTTAAACCCAGCTTTTATTCCAACTGTAATACAATGAACTTAATTTATATAGCCACATGTAATGAATGTCCTGCTTTTTACGTGGGTTTGACCAAAAGAAGATTGAGAGATAGAATATATAACCATGTCTATGATATAAGGAAGGGTATTGAGTTGAATGCCTTAGCTAAGCATATATCAGAGCATAGTGGTCACATATTTAGTTTTAGGACTTTGCAAGTTGTTTCCAAAAATTTAAGAGGCGGAGACACCATGAACCATTTAGCCAATATGGAATTAAAATGGATTTTAAGATTGGGAGCACATTTATCACCAGGACTTAATCAATATGTATCAGTAAAACCTGTGTTGGATAGTAGAAAACACTGATTCATGGCTACTGATATATACTATAAATGGGTGACCTTACCACTTATTATTTTTTGTACATTAATTCTAAATTCTGTATTATAAATTCAGAATTTCATTTTTTTCACCCAATTTATCATGCATTGTTGTCTTTTGTATAATATCTATGAATGCATGCTTGATGCATTGTCATGCCTATAATATCTATATTATCTTATGATATTTAGAGATTTTTAGTAGGTAAGGTACTGATTTTCAGTATGATAGCAGGAGTTGTTTTTTCCCTTTATTTTTTTAAATGTGCTATGACAGTTTTCATTATGTTTATGTTAGTTAGTCAATGGAATTTTACAAGCAGTTTTTTTCATTAGTAGTATTATCTACTCATTTTATTTTATTTTATTTTATTTTATTTTTCATTATGAGTTTCATGAGCAGTATACCTTTGACATGTAAACAGTATATGTCTTTAACGTGCTTTATGCATTTCAGATTTACTCAAATATTCAATTGTTATTTTTCACTGTTTACTTCTTATACATCTGCATTCAGTGCATATGCTGAGTAAATGAGAATTTGTTTGGTAGTTAATCAATTGTTAAGTTGATTGTTTTTTAATTATTTAATTGTTTTATTTTAGCGCCAAAATTCATATAAAAAGGTTTTCATTGATTATTATTATTACTTCTGATGAAGCGTAGAGTCATCTACGCGAAAGCGCTTAATCTGTGTTTTTTATATTAAATAAAGAACTTCGTTTTGGAATACAACAGTGGTGATTTTTCCATCGTGGTGAAACCTTCTGTATATTTCATTCATTGTTTCCTGGCAGTTTTACGGGAGGTTTCTTTGTTTTCACAGCAGCGATTATTTGCTTATTCACAATCCTGTATATGAGAAATATTGCTAGGCTACATCTGTGGCTTCTCAACACTGAAAGTGCCATTGTTGTTTATAGTATATGGCTGGACAAAAAACTGCTTAAAAAGGAATGATCAGTATAGTGAATGTTTTAAACATCACTGTATAGAAATTTTTTCACTCCAAGTATAAGCATATGGAAGCTTTTTGTTAACTGACAGCAATGATCCATACCGCTCAACTGTACAGATTTTCACAGAATGTCCAGATTTTTGCCTCATATTTTGACCTGTTTCTCATAAAATTGTGTTTTTCTGACAAATCATTGAGGATTGAAGTCAGAAAATAATGACAGACATTTGAGTTTTAGACTTTATCGTTTTCAGAAAATTAATGCTAATGTAAAACATGTTATTCTATCAACTTTCTAAGTTTGTATTTATTTTATTTTATTTTATTTATTTATTTTACATTTGTTGACCGGGAGTATCCAACCGAGCTAAAGCCATTTTTCAGTGAAGGCCCAGGGAGAAAAGCTCCAAATAGTACAAACAATTAAAACAGCTTTGAGATATTCTGGTAGTTACAAATCTCATACAGTAGTTTACAAGCCTAAATACAAAAGGCAGATAACAACTAAAGTATATGAAGTAACATGTAGTAGTTAAGAAAGTTTACTAATCTAAGAAAAAGCAGAGTATAACAAAAGCTTAGGAAGTTACATAAAAAGATAGGGAGTAAGCTGTTTATACTATGGATTATGTATTACATAAACAGTAACAGTAGATCCCACGGTATTTGTAGATTTGAAAATTAGAGAGAAAGTTTGAAGTAATTAGGGGAGAAGAAATAGAGTAAGTAGAGCAGAGGAGATAGAGCGATTATGGGGAAGACAGTAAGGAGTAATAGAGATAGATGGTTGCTATGTAAGTTGGTTGTAGTCAAGGAGGGTGCGAACAGTGGCAGGTCCAGTGTCTTATAAAGTACTCTTTGGTGGCTGATTTAAATTGTTTGGTGTGTATACGGGTCCTAATTTTTAATGGGAGTTTGTTCCATGCAGTAGAGGGGTGGTAGCTATATAGGCTGCACCCATTCTTTCATTTGGGTTTGCAAACATTTAATAGATCTTGGGATGAGCTTTGGAAATGTCTTGTAGGGAAGTAATGGGAGATAAGGGATGATAGAGCTGGGCAGAAAGCTGTCTGATATAGAATGGCGTGTATGATTTGGAACTGAGATTGGAGAAACAGGTGAGGTAGTTTGAGCCAGTTCAGGTATTTTAGGGAGAGACAGTGGTGAGATTTATATGTTTGTTGAGCTGTCTAGCTATCTTGTGATAGGTGGAGTCTAGCTTGGTAAGTAGGGAGGAGTTTAGATTTGTGAGTATATGGGAACAGTAAGTTAAGCAAGATAGAAGGTAGGCATGTGTAAGAGTAATCCTAGTTTCAGTGGTGAAGAATTTATTATTTTTACACAGGAGTTTTAGCTTCTGATGTTTTTTTTTTTTGATGGAATTATTTATGTGTAGTTCAAATTTTAGTTGATCAACGATGGTAATGCCAAGTAGTTTTGTGCTAGATTCAACTTTTATAGGAGTATTGTTTAGGGACATTATGGAGAAGGAAGATTTGATGTGGTTAATGGATTTAGGAAGAAAGAGTAGCAACTTTGTTTTTTTTTTTCAGGGTTGAGGATGAGCTGGTTATTTGTGAGCCATGTCTGTACTGAGTTAAAGGATGAGTGGGTAGTTGATAGGAGTTCTGAGGGTGAGTTGGTAATAGTGATGACTGTAGAGTCATCCATGTATTGGACAATGGTAGACTGAGGACAAGAGGAGTAAATTAAGTTGGAGAAGACATTAAAAAGTAGTGGTTCAAGAATGGATCCTTGGGAGATACACATTCTTACTGGAAGGGGAGTAGATAATGCAGAGTGCCATCTCACTGATTGCAGCCTGTCTGTGAGGTAGCTAGAGAAACATGTAACTGTATCAGGGGAGAAGTTAAGGTCTGTTAGTTTGTTTAATAGCAGAGAGTGAGAGACAGTGTCAAAAGCCTTTGAGCGGTCAAGGAATAGACAAGATATAAGTTTATGATCATCTATGGCTAGAGTAATAGTGTTGAGAAGGATAGTAGAGCTGTGGTGGTACTATCCTTGGCTTGGAAACCATGCTGTGTAGGAGTGAGCAATTTTTCCTGTATGAGGTAATGCATAACTTGTTTCTGTGTACATTTCTTGAAGACTTTATAGAGAGGGAAAAGGATACCAATAGGTCTAAATTAGAGATTTCTGAGGAGTTATGAATAGAAAGAGTGTAGAACTGTTTCCAGATTGATGGAACTTTAGATTCAGAGATGGAACTATTTATTAGGATAGATACAGGCAGAGCAAGGGACTGAACAGCAATCTGGAGAAAATATGAAGGGATATTATCAGCAGATACAGAGCATGGTTTGAGCTTAGATAGTAGAGTTTTGATATAAGTAATGGGAACAGGTTTAACAGAGAAGGTGTTTACTGAGTTAGTAGTTGAAGAAGGTTCAGGGAAGTTAGTAGTATTAGTATTTGAGGGGTTGGGGTTAAATAGTTTGGAAATTGATTCAATAAAATAGGTGTTGAAGGTGTTGGCAGTGTCTTCCGGTGACCTGTCTGGACATGGATTAGGTGAAGTGGGGTTGCCAGGATGTAGTATCTGGTTTATAGCATTCCAGAATTTTTTGGATCAGATTTTAATGTTGTTGGGAGATTATAGTAGAAATCTTTTTTGTCTTTGTTGACAAGTTTTTTGTTTGATTTCTAAGTTCTTTATACCCTTGCAAGTCAGCTGGAAGTTTAGATTGTACCCATATTTTCCAAGCCCTATCTCTGGTTTCCGTAAGGGTGTGAGTGGTTTTAGATAGTCAGGGTGATATGTTTGATTTAATCTGAATTTTTCTGGGTGGAGCTAGTGAATTTAAAATGCTAAGGAAAGTTGAGTTGAAGGCTTTAACTGCATCATCTAGTGGGAGCTGGGTGAGGAAGTGCCAGTTAACTCTAGAGAGGAGGGTTCTAAATGTATCAGGGTTAAAATTGGAAAGTTTGTGGTAGATGATAAGCTTGTGTGGTTTAGAGTAATGGGGAGTGTATCCGAGCACTTTTAGTGGTGAGTGATCACTCAGGGAATCTGGAAGTGTTTCTGGATTATGGTATTTGCTGGGATTAGAAACAAGTATCCAGTCTATCAGGAAGCTTGGAGAATGAGAGTTATTAGTGCGATAGGTTGAGAGATTAGTTGCGTAAATCCGTATAGATTTATATGATGTGGAGAGTTAGGATTGCTGAGGTTTTGCCAGTTAATGTTTATGTCCCCAAGAAGGATGGTTTCATTAGGGATGTTTTAGGAGAGATATGAGAGTATATTTTCCAGTAGGGGAATGTTGTCCCCTGGTGGAATATAGATGGCTAATAATGTAATGGTAGTATAGTTGCTGTGTTTAAGGTTTGCCGCCAGTACTTCAGCAAGTATAAAGGATGGAACTGGTTGCTTAGGATGGGAGAGAGTGAGGTTATTTGAGTAAATTATGGCAACTCCGCCACCTTTTTTGTTTAAGCAGTCTAGGTGAAGTATGTTGTATCCAGGGTGGAGAATGTCTTTATCTAGATTTTGGGGTTTAAGCCAAGTTTTAGTTACAGAGATAACATCTGGGGTATGATGAGGTATCCTTGCATGAAATTGGCGTACATTGTTAAGGATACTTCGAGTATTGATAGAATATAAAGAAATTTGTTTATTTGTTGTGGATGATTGGCTAGGGTTGGGAGAGGTATTTAGCTGAAAGAGCAGTATTTAAAAACTGCCCTTATTTTTGGGCCTTTGTCCCCCCATTATTTATGGCTTTGTCCAGATTTCTTGCTCTAAGAGGTTGAGAGGTATGGACAGCACTTATTCACTTGAGTGTGAAGACTGATTTCCTGTTCTCTTGTTAAGTGGCTTTTATTCTTACTGCAACTCGAGATGATGTTTCATTTTCATCCATAAGGACTTGTATGTGTCTGTTTGAAATATAGTGATTTATGATCTGTGCTACAGAAACATGGAGCCCTGAGTGAATCCCAGTGATCCTGATTTGATTAGCAGGCTAAGGAGATGTAGGAGCTGACCTGGGAAAGGTGGATGTGAATAGCTGATGTCAGCTCACTCCCTTCAGGGATTGGGTGGTAGCTAGGTTCTGCTGCACCAGTGCCACCTGCTGAAGATTTTCAAGAGACAGGTAATAAGATGTGTGTGACCTGCCAGGTACAGTACTTCAAGCCTGTCAGACACTGTATATATGCTGTAGTTGGACACAGCAGCTGTGCCTCACCATTGCAGGCCTCATCTTGACATTGTGCTTGTCAGTCCGCAAAGGGCAGTGCGAGTTGGTGCTTGTGATGGTTCAGCTCTTATTCTGAACTGTGGCGTAGAGAAGGTTAAGTAAAAGTGGGTATAAAAAAGGATCCTTTCTGGAATGATGATCTAGATTATCAGGCAGGGGAGGCTAGAAAAAGAAAAGTAAATGATGTGTTTTTTTTCTAATTCATAAGAGCTTTTTACATTCTGTCAGATATAGCAGCCATTAACTTTCAGCTGTTGGATGTTTTAACATAAAGGAAGCCAGTTTGGTGGTCCCCTGCCATAAACAAACTGTACAACAGAAGGAGGAAACTGATACGGAATAAGGTGAAGTCCCAAGACTGGAAAAACTCCCTTATCAGCCTCAACAAAAAGTTGAGATCCCTCATTAAATCCTAAGCTAGGCTAGCTATGAAAACAGAATTGCAGCATATAGTAAAGACAACCACAAGGCCTTCTATAGTTATGTAAAGAACCTCCACGGCAATACCCAGATTTGCTCTGAGGTACTGCACAATGGTACCTCCTATACCGAGCCAACAGATATTGCCAATATACTGGCCAACAGATTAAGTGCCAACTTTAATATACTGGCCGACAGATTCAGTGCCAACTTTACAGCCTCTCCCCCCCATAGGACCAATCACAATACTAGTAGATTGCCAAGCAACCAGTAATACTGCTGCACAGGTTAAAACAGCACTGTCCTAGGCCAAGAATACAGCTTCTATGGGACCCGACAATATCCCTAGCTGTGTTCTACATGAACTACAGAGTGAACTGGCAACTCACCTGTGTGCCCAGTTTAATCACAGCCTCACCTCAGGCTTTGCCCCTACCAAATGGCACACTGCTATAGTCATCCCTCTCCACAAAGGAGGAGTGACTACAGGCCCTGGGAACTATTGCCTGATATGCAAAGCTATGGAACGTTTCATTATGGACCTAATAAACAAGGATATAGGGAATCTCCAAACTCTGGATCCCACACAGTTTGGTTTTGTGAATGGTAGATCATGCCTGTTCAACTTGGTCGACTTCTTTGAGTCAGTCACCAGAGCTGTGGATGAAGGCAAGGTGGTTCATACAGCCTTGATCTGGCCAAGGCCTTTGATACCATTCCCCACTCAGGAATCATAGAAAAACTCACTAAGCTAGGCATCAACTCCTGTATCACTAGGTGGGTTGCAAACTGGCTCGCAGATAGAACCCACAGTGTGAAAGTAGCTGACTCCAAATCAGACTGCTGACCAGTCACGAGTGGAGTCCCACAGGGATTGGTTCTGGGTCTTCTCCTGTTTGGTATCTACTTCTCAGAAGTCCAGTCCAACACGAAGGGACTCTGGCTAACAAAGTTTGCAGATGATTGCAAGTTGGGAGCCATAATTAACTCCCCAAGTGATGTTGACATCCTACAGAAAGGCCTCACTGAGACCAACAACTGGTGTCAGAACCATGGCCTTAAGCCCAATGCCAAAAAATGTGTCGTCATCCCCTTTGGGAAAAACCCAGTTCCCATGAACTACCACATAGATGGTAGTCCACTGAACCAGAAAGCGTTATAAGAGATCTGAAAACACAGGTTGACAACAACCTCTCTTTTGACCACCACACTGCCACTGTGGTCAGAAAGTCCTTCTGTGTGGCACATCTCATTACTAAGGGTTTTGCATCCAGGAAGAAAGAGGTCATTGTCTCCCTCTACTCTTTCCTCATTAGGCCAATCATCAAGTACAGTGCCTCATTTGGCATGTACCTCACTAGACACCTGCAACAACTGGAGAGGCTGCAAAAGTACCTCACAAAGAGGATCCTAGGCCTTAAACACTTTTCCTATATGGACAGACTCAAAAAACTCCAACTATTCTTTGTCTCATATCGCCTACTTAGAGGCGATCTCTGCTTAACTTACAAAGCCATGTCTGACCCAGCTCTGTTAGAAATGCTACATCTAAGGAAATCCCAATACCTCCACACCACATGCTCCAGAGACCTCAACCTCATTACCACAATCAACAGAACGTGCTGGAGGGACAGGTTCATAACCCAGAGACTGCCCATGCTATGGAATAGACTTCCCGTACATGTCAGGCAGAGCACCTCATTGGCCCTCTTCAAGAGAAATCTTGAGTTGATGGGAAATAGAAAATTCACCCCAGGGATCACTCCAGAAGCACTGGAAACTAAGGTCGGGTGGCACGATGCCAGCGTAATCCTATGGGCTAGGCTTGTAAATGCTCCAGGGCCATTAGCCTAGTACACACCTATGAATGTACCAGAGAAATTTATATCTTAACTCTTTCAGTAGGGCAATGCATACAATTTAAGATGCATCAACCTAGAAATGCTTAAGTAATCTGTATGTTCATTTACAGATGACAGTCCTTACAACTAAAACTTTAATGTTTAAAAGTTTTAGTCTGTACCTGTAGAGTGCTTGTAATTGTTCTGGTCTTACTTCCCTGTCCTAGATGTCAGGATGAAGTCATGTTAGCTTCCCTGTGTTTCTCTACTTGCTGAGATAAAGTCTGAATTCTTTTCAGTAACTCCTTAGGATACTCATATTTTTCATCAAATGTTTCTGTAGGAATTTGAAAATGAATGATCAAATATTATAAAGTGTATAAAATGTGTCTTTGATGGTTCTATTTTCATTACTTTTTTATTTAGGTATGTGAGTACATTCATATTACCCTCTATTACCACAGTTACAGAGTAACAATTGGTACATTAAAAATAAAACAGAAATGAGACAAAAATTGGAAAAAAAGGAAATAGTAAAGACCCCTGAAAAAGAGCCGGAAAATGTAAAAGAGAAGGTAATTAGTTGAAAGGCTAAATCACAGGCTTTTAACAACAGGTGTTTCTAAGATAAATTGAATATCTTCGTATTATATATCTCAGTATCAGACATGAGAAGTTTTCCAGTTCACTAGTATCACTCCTTTAGTGAGCATAGAAAGTAAAGTTGTTTTATTTCTCATATACTCAGAGGTGGTATCCAATGTTGCTAACAAACACTCAGACGAAGAAAGTGCAACTTAGATATGAGTTGATGTTTCAACTGTCTCTTGTGTTACTTGCTAATGCTTTTTTACTGTGGGTACATAGACATCAACAGTGAAATGAGTCAGCTGGTTCAAAGTGAGATTGCCAACAACTGGAATCTGACATAACTAGTTCTAAGGGGGGGGGGGTTGGACACCAAGGACAGATTCAAGCGCAATCAAGGAGATGCTTGCTCTGATCAAAGCACTCAACTCAATGAACATCTTTTGTCCCCAGGACCTCTTTAAGTGGTGACAGAAAGCCTTGTAGCTTCACACTTTTATTCACAAACTTGAGTGCTTTCATCCAGGTATTACGGACTTCATCAGAATCTTGGAAGACCCTCTATATTTAGTTTCCCATTTGTGAGGGTCTGTCCTGGTCCTGCTCAGTTTGCCTGCCCCACAACTTTTCTATGACAGACTGTAGGATGCCTGCAGAGTGAGATTGGGTTGTGAAGCTATATCCCAGGCTAACATGGCTAGTCTGCTATGGGGGGTACGACCTGGTTCCCCCTCGCTTGTTGATATGTGGTTTTGTCTGTAACTATTTGAAGAGGTCCAGGGACCCAAGGTAGTTCAGAGGAATGAATGCCTTGATCAGGCCAAGCATCTCCTTGATATTTATGAGCTTGAGTCTGTCTTTGTTGTCCCACACCCCCTCCTCTTTTATCTCTCCTGAATCTGCTCCCCAAGCAAAGTCTGAAGCATCTGTGGTGACTGACTGCTGCTTTGGAGCAGAGAGGGAGATGGAGTGACTTGAATTAAGTCTATCTGTTGTCTCCACAATGTGATTTCTCTTCTGACAAACCCCAGTACTGATTTGAAAAGAAAACAGGTTTTGATGCTGGTACCAAAGAGATTTCAGATACCACTGTACGTCCTTCTCTTCTATGTTGCAGTATTCTTTACATATGGGTTGTATTCCACTATTGACCCGACATCCGGCTTGTATACAAAAGCTTCATGGTACTGTCTGTACATGCAACATCGCACATAGGCTCAGGGAGCCTCAGCCATAAAAGAGACATCCGCATGTACATGTTTTACAGCCATTTGGAAGGGTTGACTCATACATTCGGTCTGTCATTGGAATCTGCATTTTGTTCCTCAGCTACAGATAAGTACCCTTGCTTCTGCCTTTTGGTATTGTTAATGTCATCCAGAAAGGGCAAGTGTAGGTGTGGAAGGCAAATTCCACATAAGTATAGTCATGAGCTCTATTTGTTTTGTTTAGGGCCTACCTACGACCATCTGTCCTATTCTGTCTGTCAGGCCTTCATCCCTAAAACCTTGCGTAGTCATCTGTCTGCTTTAAACTTATGTCTTTAAAAACAGAGGCTTAAATGTCTGACTAGGGAATCGATGGAGGGTTCCACGAGCTCCTCTGAGACGTCCATGAAGAGGAAAGTGGGCAAACTAGGCCTGAATCCTCTTTGGCTGTGCCTTCTCTCTCTGATGTAGCCCTTAAGGTTGATGAAAACCCAGTGGTATGGTCAGAAGTAGGGTTCATCTGTCCAGCGGGAACAGCATTGGAGGCCATCAGGAGTGTGGATCTGAGCATGTCGGAGGCCATGCAGACATCCAGTTCGGACTATTTGAGAGAACCATGGCTGCTTGCTTCTGAGGACTCGGGAACTGCTCTGGTTTCCTTGCAATAGGAACCTTTGGCCATTCAGCCTATGTTAGGCCTTACTGCTGCTTTAGAGAGACCTGTTAAAAGAAAGAAAAAAATAAACATTCTGCAGTACCTTGTACTCCTTCATCAGACTGGAAAGTCTTCTCTCAAGGTCTTATTAAGGCCTTGATGGCCCTCAGGCCTCTGAATTTGGCATATCCTACTTTGGGCCCTACTTTCTCCTCTTCCCCTGTGCTGCTGTTGGGTCTTCAGGAGTTTTTCTCTGCTATCCCAGCCCAGGATTCTGACTCAGAGGGATCTCTCTCAGATGAAGATTTCTTAGCATATTCCACCCAGATACCCTCCCCCTTGGAATATGCTTCCCCAGAGGAGTCTAGTGAGGGAGACTCACCCATGGAAGAACTGTCTTTTGGGGAGACAATCAATAAGATGAGGGAATTTTTTAAGTGGGATTCTTCTCAAATTTCAGAGGAGCAAAAGAGTTACTATGACTTGCTTCAGGTGGATTCCCCTGCACCTGCAGCTGTCCCTCCAGTGCTTCCAGCCTTCCTTGATGCTTTTGCTTCATCTTCCAAGACCCTGGATTCACAGGCACCAGCTCCCAAAAGACCACACCATTTCTATAAGGTCCCTGAGGATTGCAGATTTCTTTTTTAAATGTCCTTCAGCCGACCCAGCAGTGGTCTCTATCACTTCTGACAAATCTGCTCGGTTGTCACCTCTACAAAATTACTTCCTTCAGACAAAGAAAGTAAAATTTTAGAGTGGTTAGGTAAGAAGGTTTACACTTCTTCAACCCTTGCAATCAGGACATTAATTACCAGACCCATATGTCTAGGTATTCTCTAGCTTTGCTATCCCAAGCTTCACAGGCTCTGTCTCAGCTTCTTACTTCAGAAGCTAAGTCCTTGGCTCTTTCGCTTTTAGCTGCATCTTCACAGGTTTCCACGCATTCCATTAAGTGCACCATTAGTGCTGTAGAAGCTTCCTCCATTTGCAGCTTCTGCTTCTGTTCTTAGGGGATACTTGTGGTTGCTTCTATAGGCTCTTCCACATGACATCAAGGCAAAGCTGATTGATGCTCCTTTGGATAATTCTGCTCTTTTTGAAAAAGCTGCTGCAGAACACTTTAAGACTCTCAAAGAGAAAAGTAAGGAGCTCCAGGATATAAAGCACTTGATAGTTTCTTCAGTTCCTAAATTTCATAGTAACTTCCCTGCTAAAACTCCTTTTATTAGAAAACCTTCCAGGTCTTCCTCTTCTTCAGCTCCCTTGGGTTCTAGGCCACGTAAATCTGTTAGGAGACCTCCTCAGCCAAAAACTGTTGCTTCTGCTACATCCCCTCAGAAGCCCTAAAGTCCAGACCAGGCTCTGTGTGACATCCATCCTCAACTTCCAAGTCATACCCCTCTGTCTCTTCACCTTTCTCTTTCCCTTTCAGCCTAGAGGGAGATCACACAGGACTTCTGGGTGATATCCATTATTCAGAGCAGCTATTTCATGATTTGGAAGTCTCTTCCCCCCTTTTCAGGGGATTCCTCAACCACCCTCAGACCAATTACATCTATTTCCTCAGCTGCTAGCTTAGCTTTCTCTACAAGGCACCATTCAACCAGTCCCTTCAGACCAGCAAGGCAGGGGATTTTATTCCAGGATCTTCTTGGTTCCAAGAAAAGAAGGTCCTTGGAAACTCATGCTGGATGTCTCAACATTGAATACCTTCCTGGTGGTTCCTTTTTTAAGGATGTTATCCCTATAGTCTCTTCTCGCTCTTGTGCCTCCTCAAGCCTTCTTAGCTTCACTGGCTCTAAAGGATGCTTACCTGCATATCCCTATTCACCCTCACTTCAGGAAATTCTTACATTTCTCGGTGGATTCTTCACACTTTCAGTTCTTTGTCTTGCTTTTTGGTCTTTTCACTGCTCCATGGGTTTTCACAAAGTGTCTAGCCCCAGTTGTTGCTTACTTAAGACTGAAAGGTCTTCATGTTTACCTCTTCAAATCCCTCAACCAGTACAGCAGCTTTATACAGATGCCTCAGATTTAGGTTGGTGAGCAATCTTCGCTTCCACGAAGTTCAGGGACTATGGTCACCTGCTCAGAGGATGGAGCACATAAATGTCAGGGAAATGAGGACTTTAATTCTAGCCTTATAGGCAATGCATCCCATGCTTCTACCAGGACTGCTCAAGATTCTCACAGACAATACTACAGTCCTTTGGTACATAAACATGCAGGGGGGTACAAAATCTTATATTTACCACCTAGCAATCAAAGCATGGAAGTTGGCTATTCAATACAAAGTCTCACTGCATGCAGTGTACCTTTCCTCTGGTCAGAACTCAGTGGCAGACACATTGAACAGATCCATGACACCATCCCATGAGTGGATGCTTCCCAGAGATGTATTCCTGGATCTAGTTCACCAGTGGGGTACTCCAGAGATGGATTTATTTGCCTCCCCTCAGAACAGACAACTTCCTCTTTTCTGTGCCTGGGTCCCTCACTCTCAGGCTTGGAAGATGGATGCCCTATCATTTTCATGGAAGGGGATGCTTCTTTATGTATCCCCCCCTTCTCTTTGATTCAGAAAGTCCTATGAAAATTTTACAGGATAAACCAAAAATCTTGTTAGTGACTCCCTTTTGGCCAAGACAGCATTGGTTCCCTCTTCTTCTGCAATTAGCCAAGGGCCATCACTACAAGTTACCTCAGCAGATGGACCTACTCACTCAGGACAATGGATCTTTAATTCACCCACACTTGTCAACTCTTCATCTGACTGTGTGGATGATCAACTTTTGATTCCTTTTAGGCATCTTTTCTCTATGGACGCGCTTCAAGTTTTGCAGGAGGCCAGGAAACCTACTACTAGGAAGTCTTACATTTCCAAATGGACAAGATTTTCTATCTGGTGCCAAAAAAGGAAAAAAAGACCCCTTTTTGGCAGATATTCCTTTGATGTTATCTTACCTGTGTGAGTTACTCAACAGTGGTCTTTCTTATTCTTCTATCAAGGTCCACTGCTCTGCCTTGTCTACGTGCCTGCCTTTAACTCCTTCATTGGCTTCCAGGCTGTAAGTTAAACTTTTCTTAAAAGATGACATTCACATCAGTCCTCCTAGGAAACCAGTTCCTCCTTCTTGGATTCTTAATTCTGTCCTGGAGAAGTTGACTCAGGCCCCTTTGAACCAGCAGACTCAGCTTCTCTGAAATTTTGTACTTTAAAGACAGTACTTCTGGTAGCCATTACCTCTGCCAGAAGGGTTTTTGAGATCCAGACATTAATGGCTTCACCACCTTTCCTAGTCTTCCATAAGGACAGGGTTTCTTTGAGAACTAATTCATCTTTTATGCCAAAAGTGGTCAATGACCTTTCCTTAAATCAAACTATCCAGTTGCCTACTTTGTTCCCATCTTTACAATTTCCTAGTGAGAGAATTTTACATTTCCTAGATGTGCATAGACAGCTTAGGTTCTGTCTTGACAAAACTAAGTCTGTCAGGAAATCTGATAGACTTTTTGTGTCTTTTTATTCCAGGGCTCTGAGTTTGCCTGTTTCTAAGCCAACTGTCTCTTCATGGACTTCTAAAGCCATTCTGTTTTTTTATATAAGTTTCATGGGAAATCATTACCCTTGTCGGTTAAAGTCCATTCCACCAGATCTTCTCCACACCCTCCTTCAAAAGCCTATTTAAAACATACCTCTTCACCAACCATCTATGCAACTGTAATTGACCCCCTGAAGCCTTGTCCACTCACTATTTCTACATCCCATCTGTCCTGGAAAACACAAACAACACAATCTAACTATACCTATCCATGTGTAACCTATATATGAGAGTTTGTACATGTGTGTGGATATGTATGTGCGTGTGTGTGTTTGAGTGTGTTTGTGTATGTATGTGCAAATATATAAATATATATATATGTGTGTGTGTGTGTGTGTGTGTGTGTGTGTGTGTGTGTGTGTGCACTCTAACGTATATTTGCTTGAATGTATATATGGAAATTTAAACATTTATATATACTCTTATTCAGTTGTTAAATATCTTGCAATGCTTTACCAGGTTCTTATCTACTCTCATTGTATATTTTGTACACTTGGATTTTCAACTGAAAGGGGGAATATCCTCTTATTGTATGCTAACGGCTGTAAAGTCTACAGTCTGTATGCTACTACTCTGTAATGTCTCTTTTATACATTTTTCTTCTCTCTGTAAAAGTATGGAGTTTTTCTCCCCAGGACTCCACTGAAAACAGACACTTGTTGTCCAGTTAGACTATCCTGACAATGTTAAAGAAAATAAATAAATAAATCCTCTGGGGCTTTCTTCAAGGGTTTGGATACCCAATCAATACTGGAAGCTGCCACTTGGTCATCTGTTCATACCTGTACAAGGCATTACACGCTGGATAATATTTCCAGGGCCAGAGCAGGTTTTGCCAGAGCAATCCTACATGGATTTCTGGAAATAGTTTCTGCCTAAATTCTATCTGTTTCATCCCCCTCCCCGGGTTCCTTTTCAGCTTTTGCACTCTCCCATACATAAAGAGTACTACAACACTGAATAGTGACTGATGTCTGAGTGGAAAACCCTATAAGAAGGTCTAAATAAAGATCTATTTTTCCTGTGGAAGAAAAGCTGTTTGAACTGAGGTGTCTAGTTGATGTCCCAGGAATGTAATCTTCTGTGAAGAAGTCAAGAAAGACTTTGAATGTTCTCTTGGAATCCCAGCTTCTGCAATAGATCTGTCACCCAAGAGAAAGATTACTGACATTTTGAAAAATACTGTGGAAAGATAAACAAGTCATCTAAATACATAAAAATGTGTGTACC